>NC_140533.1:3760396-3787357 GCF_057382185.1 Mchenga conophoros
AGAGATAAACTTGTTTCTTAGTCTATTGAGTAAACTTAATTTAATAAAATGTGAACAAATATAAAATGTGTTTATTTTGCTGCCATTGAGTGTGCTTAAGTGAAACAGCTGTACACATCTGGCTGCAGAGTTCAACTCACTGTGGGTTCAGGCTCCACTGTAATACTTCATCCAGATAATATTTCAGGTTCTTTGAACAGTCTGTGGGGTGGACTGGAGAGGAGAAGGTGACAGGCTGTCTTTGATAAGTAGCTCACTGGTCGAACACGTGTGATAAACAGATAAGGTTGTTGCTAGCATATTGTGTGAATCTAAAAGCTCTTATTACACACCATGCTTGTACAGTAGCTGCTGCATTCTAGGTGTGCTTTATTGTGACTTTTCAGATTTCTTAGCTGTGTCAGGAGTCGGGGTGTGGAGCGAAGGGAAAGAGGACTCAAACGCAGGACTCGTAGATACAGGGAGTGCAGAATTATTAGGCAAGTTGTATTTTTGAGGAATAATGTTATTATTGAACAACAACCATGTTCTCAATGAACCCAAAAAACTCATTAATATCAAAGCTGAATGTTTTTGGAAGTAGTTTTTAGTTTGTTTTTAGTTTTAGCTATTTTAGGGGGATATCTGTGTGTGCAGGTGACTATTACTGTGCATAATTATTAGGCAACTTAACAAAAAACAAATATATACCCATTTCAATTATTTATTTTTACCAGTGAAACCAATATAACATCTCCACATTCACAAATATACATTTCTGACATTCAAAAACAAAACAACAACAAATCAGCGACCAATATAGCCACCTTTCTTTGCAAGGACACTCAAAAGCCTGCCATCCATGGATTCTGTCAGTGTTTTGATCTGTTCACCATCAACATTGCGTGCAGCAGCAACCACAGCCTCCCAGACACTGTTCAGAGAGGTGTACTGTTTTCCCTCCTTGTAAATCTCACATTTGATGATGGACCACAGGTTCTCAATGGGGTTCAGATCAGGTGAACAAGGAGGCCATGTCATTAGTTTTTCTTCTTTTATACCCTTTCTTGCCAGCCACGCTGTGGAGTACTTGGACGCGTGTGATGGAGCATTGTCCTGCATGAAAATCATGTTTTTCTTGAAGGATGCAGACTTCTTCCTGTACCACTGCTTGAAGAAGGTGTCTTCCAGAAACTGGCAGTAGGACTGGGAGTTGAGCTTGACTCCATCCTCAACCCGAAAAGGCCCCACAAGCTCATCTTTGATGATACCAGCCCAAACCAGTACTCCACCTCCACCTTGCTGGCATCTGAGTCAGACTGGAGCTCTCTGCCCTTTACCAATCCAGCCACGGGCCCATCCATCTGGCCCATCAAGACTCACTCTCATTTCATCAGTCCATAAAACCTTAGAAAAACCAGTCTTGAGATATTTCTTGGCCCAGTCTTTTTTTTTTTTTTTTTTTTTGCCTGTCCCATTTGGTTCTTTAGCCATCAGAATTGTTGTCTGAAGACCAACAAGGATACCCAATGGATTTACTTTGCCAAATGGATCATCGTGGCATTGCCGTATTGGTCCATTTGGTCGATCTTTGTTTTTATTATTTATTATATTTTATTTTCAGATGTTACAGACGGGACAGACATGAGTGAGAGATAGGAAAGGGAGAAAGAAAGAGGAAGGAAAGGAAAAACAGAAGGGGAGAGGGACAGTGAGAAAGGGGGGGAGAAAAAAAATAAAAATCTCCTGGATCACCTGTTGAGAGAAGAATAGAAAACAAGCAAAAAAAGACAAAAAAAAACCAAAAAACAAAGCAACATACTAAACACAACACCATCGCATTAATCTAGCTAAGTGTAAACAGCAGTAAATACTAAATATTCAATGTTGTTGTGCAGCACGCAGGACAGATGTGCTTCGAAGTAGCAGCCAAGAAAGGTGTAATTTGGGTCTACGAGCAGTGAACACCCGTGTGCATACCTGTGTGGATCAGCGCGCTTGTATTCCAAAGGTTTCTCCATGTAACGATCTGCTAGGGAGTGTGGGGGGGCCACAGCCCCGTCCTCCAGGGTGTGAAGCAGGTATGGAGGAGATCAAAACTCCAGACATCCAGAGGCCCCCAGAACACAAGAAACCAAGGAAGACCAACAGAGGGGCAGCTGCGCCACTGTTCCAGTAAGAGCTGAGGAGAGTCCCAGATGAGGGTTCACTCAGCAGCCGCGGAGCAGAAGCCAGGGGGAGTTGCAGTGACGCGCCCGTGAGCTCCGCCGGCCGCCAGCTGTGCCTGAGTGACCGAGCCCCAGGCCGAGAGGCCGGGGGCACCCCACCCCCGAAGGGGCCCGAGCGAGCCCCAGGCCCCAGGCCCCGACAAGCGGCCGCCAAGGAGTGAGCCGGTGTGTACCTGGACGCCCACCCCCAGACACAAGGAACCACCAACGCACCGACACCTGAGGGAGTCCGCCACCGGCAGGGGAAGTGGTGGTAGGTGGAGATAGGCCTCCAAACCTTGGAGGGCCTGAGATGTCCCCAGAGAGGTGGCGTCTGACACCCAACCTGACATATAGACACAGACATACAGGCACACACAGACACAAACATCCATTCCCCCCCTCATGCTCTCATATGCACTCACTCCACACTCAACCAACGTGGAGACAGACATAAAGAGACGCTGTACACACGATCACACTCCCCAAGCGTACTCTACAACCGGGTCTAGGTACCCTTGCCCCTGGAGGGGGGAACTGCACCCAGACCCAGGTGGTGTTACCCTTTTCCCTGCGGTGGGGAGAGGCAGACCACCCCGACTCCGTAGCAGCAGGGAGGCCCCACACTCCAGACCGCAGTCGGACAGCCAACTCCACCTAGCCCTCCCGCTCCAGCAGGCCGCAGAGAATGGGGGTGGGAGAAGACTCCAAACCTCCCTCCACCCGCTCATTGTAGTGTTGATGCATGTGTGTTCTAAGGTGCAATTAAAACCCAGGAGGGCATGGAGCTACCTGCCAGAGAGCAGCAGGTAAGCGCATAGTCCCTCCTGATAGCCCTCAATGTCTAAGTGTATTTAAAATTGAGAGGTGGGCAACGACGCCAGGGGTGAGGTATACACCCTGATGGTAATTTGGACTCCGTGATTGTGCCCACCCCAAGATCCTATATGTATGTGTAATGAGAGTGTGAATAATGTGAATGTCTAAGTTGTGGGATAAAATTGAGGCAGAGGCAGCCAGAAGGGGACAGGGGGGGGGGGGGGGGGGGTAGCCTCCTCTGCACCCTGGTGACATACCCCTACTCCAAGGCCCTGCATGTGTGGGTGGTTGTGGTGGAGCGGGAAGAGAGAGGCAGCTGGAGATGGGGAGGGAAGGAAGGGAGGGGCAGGTAACCCCTCCCTGGGGCCAGCTCCCCCGCTGACCCCAGTAGGCACTCCCACACTCCGCGACCCGCCAGGGAAAGGGGGCCCAGGCCCATCCAGACCGGGGCCCAGTGCAGCAGCGCCTCCCGGCTCCACAGAGCCCAGGACAGTCCACCCAACCCCACCACAGAGAAAACTGCACCCACCCCACCATCCACTCATCTTCCAGACTACATAAGACAGTAAACGCCCAGGCTGAGATCTTCCTCCACCTCTCCTGTATCTCCCCCTCCTGCAGAGAGTTCCTGAAGAGAGGAAAGCTCCTGCAAGATGTGACCATCTCCCCCACCAGTTGAAGAGCCCCCCAGGTGGTTCGACGCACCGGCGGCACCCTGCTCCAGGGCCGGGCCCCCATGCACCCACCCGCCCACAACCCCGGCAACACACCAACCAGGATCCAAGCCCCCGAGGCCCGGCCCGGGCCCCAGCCCAGAGACGGAGCACCCCCAGAACCTCACGCCCATCCCGGACCCACCCAGGGCCAGCCAGGCTACCAGGTCAGTAACCCACGTCCGTCAGCACAGACCCTCCCCTAGCCCCGCTGCACGCAGCCGCGAGGAAACAGTCACCTGAGAGCCAACAGAGCCCCCAACCGGACATGACCGCTACCCGGGTTGAGCCCCCAAGGAAGATGCCTCCGGGGAACCCCCCGACGCCCTAAGCCTGTCCCTACCCCCACACCAATCACAACAGTGAAGGTGGGACCAAATTATGACCCCCCACCCCCCACTAGGTGATGGAGCTGATAAAAGGAGCCCAGAGCAATTGATCTGATGTGGTGGCAGAGGCTGTATCAAGACTAATGTAATCTAATAGATAATTTCTATATTGGTTAGAATTAAGATTATTTTTATTTTTCCAGTTCATGAGGACTGTTTTCTTGGCTATGCATAGGGCAGTGAAAACCATATGGGCTATATTATTTTCTGAAGTGACATTATCTAAGCTGCCCAGTAAACACACTAAGGGGGAGGTTGGAATGTTGTTTGGAATGGCCCAGTCTTGACGTTTCAGCTTGTGTGTCTTGTTCAGTGGTGGTCGTCTTTCAGCCTTTCTTACCTTGGCCATGTCTCTGAGTATTGCACACCTTGTGCTTTTGGGCACTCCAGTGATGTTGCAGCTCTGAAATATGGCCAAACTGGTGGCAAGTGGCATCCTGGCAGCTGCACGTTTCCGCGATGCGCGTATCGAGGCTTGCTTCATTTATGGGAGGAGCTGAAAATGATGACATCCGAAGCCTCACTGCCCGGCTGTACCACGTGACTGGTTCATGAAGTGGTTCGAACTTTGCCGCAAGATATGACAGCGATATAAAAGGTAATAAAAGCAGTGAAAATTTAGTTTTTACAGAATAAAATGTGAACAGTGTGTAGCTGTCCATACCTCAACGTTACAAAAGCACAACCACTGTCCACACATCACCTCACAGTAAATGATCATTTCCATTTTAAGCATTTCCAAATAATCATTTTCCATACTGCCAGTATAAATATACACAGTATACTGCATCACTACAATATACATGTTTTACACACTCCTTTTGTTGTTGACATTTACAGGCTGTGTGCAAAAGGCCACACTCTTCAAATTCATGCCAACTAATATTTTTACGTCCAGTAGGTGTCCTACTAGAGCAAATGAAGCTTCAAGAAGGAAATTGAGGACTTAAATACACAGACTGATGCGGATGATAATGAGAGACCGGTGAGTACACAGCTGAACATAATCTGGCTAACGACATGAGAGACGAGCTGATACGGGAAAAACAGGAAGTGAGAACAACATTGATGTGGCAAAATAAACTGAACATGAACAAACTGAAATCACTGGGTCAATGACCCAGGAACCCTGACAAGCGGAAGTCGTGCCTAAATATGATCATGTCCTTATTGTTGGAGATTTTAACATCAATGTGTTTTGACCTGATAAAGCGATGGTTTTTTAAGTTTAATAGATTCTTTTAATCTCACACAGCGGGTGGCTGAACCTACACAAGCATGTGGACATACTGTGGACTATGTTTTATCCTATCACCTGCCTGCTTCAAACTTGATTATTTTAAATGCAGAGTCCGAAAACGTTAGAGCACTTTTGCAAATATCTGATGTCTTGATAAATCGAGCAGATATTTGAAGTTTACACAGCACCATTCTCGCATGAAAATATCTTAAAAGTGTGACCCAGAAAGAGTAATATTTCAAACTCCGCCACTCTGTGTTCCTCCGCCACTGCCTCGTTTGCGTTTTGGACGAAATGGATTCTGGGATATTGCATTTCATCATTTCGAGCTGATTGGAGACCAAAACAGCCAATCAGATTTTTTTGCATGCAAGTCTGTGATTGGCTGGTTTTGTGGCACAAATATAACGGTGTACAGAAAGAGTTGAATGCGCACGGGCAGAAATGTTGAGAGTGCGAGCAACACATTGCGAGCGAGCGCAAATGCAAAAACTGAGCGAGAGGGGCTGCTGTTGTGTGTGTGTGTGTGTGTGTGTGTGTGTGTGTGTGTGTGTGTGTGTGTGTGTGTGTGTGTGGATAATCACAAACACTGAAATACAGTTTTTTGCACGCAGCAATGAATTTTGTTCACTCAGATTTCACTTCTCTTCGCTCAAAATAAATTTCTCCTCAAAATGCAACACTTGCACCTGCAAAACTTTTTTACATGCACCCAAATTCTTTTTTACGTGTGCTCAGAATAGTGGCACAAACATAACGCGATGCCCTTTGACTCCCCCGTCAAAGTGATCCGTGACAGCAAAATTTCGCAAGCAAATAAACTGCTGCAGCGTGAGCAAAGAAGAAACTCTGTCTGGCTTATTTGTGCACGTGGCCGCTGAGTTCACTGGGATACGGATACACCTCTGCTCACTAACTAATATTTCCTTGCTAAAAGTCAGTAGAGGCCTATCCCAATATAAACTTCTGATAAACCGACCTTCATCCACCAATCTGCAGTCTCTGTCCACTACCCATTTTGAACAGAATATTTCTCTACATACTCTGTGCAACCGGATTCTGGGGATGGGATAGTAGTGCAACATGCATGGACCTTCTGGCCCATGAATAAATGATAAATGATTGGTTCTTATCTAGTCTACAGGGGCACTCAAAGCGCTCAACGACAAGCTGGTTATAGATAAAGGTGACTAGGGATGGGTATTGATAAGATTTTCATGATTCCGATTCCATTTTCGATTCTGTTTAACGATTCAATTCTTTATCGATTCTTTTTAAAAAAGGAGAACACTAAGTTCAATTAGCTTAGAACTTTGTTTTATATCTTCTCTTTGAACAAGATAGAAATTTAGGAGTAGCATGGCCTTACAAACCCAACAGTGAGATCTTAAGAGATCCAGCCTATGGCCCTTCAATGGGGTGTCACAGGGTCCCTAGAAAAAAAATTGTAAATGTAAAATAATAAAATAAATATTCGTCTGTAGCAATAACAAAGTATAACATAAATTATTCTGTAGCAATTACACAAGAATATCCAGTAATGTCCCTGCCTACAATTAAACACATTCACTTACCTAAAATCGGGGGCATCTGCTGTGGCAAATGGGTGCAAGCCTTTTACCACAAACTTAGTCACTGCTCGGTGACATTCGTCTATCCTGGCTTGAAAGGAGATGCTACCGGTAGACTGCAGCGAGAACTGCCAGCATCTGAGGCCAGACTCTGTCTCTCTCATCATGGTCACCTAAATGCACAGTAATGGCAGGTTTTGAAATAAGGCAGATCGCGCTAACATAATATGCACTGTTAGTTGATTATTTACCTGCCGCATTAACGGGAGAGGACGTGCAAACGTTACCGCTGCTGCTGGGTTGAGATTCACGAGTCCGGAGCGGAATTAAAAACACGACATTCATTTAAGGTCATCACGCGTTTTGTGAGCAAATGCTTTTGCATATTCGTAGTGTTTCCTCCCTTAAATGAAACATCCACTTTGCAAGTATTGCAAGTTGCCCTGTTGTCATCCGTTCTCGTAAAGTATAACCAAACTTTTGTTTCCTGCCAGGTAAATGACGCTCCGCAACGTGGTGACGTCATTCGGGGGGACTGGAATTGATAAGGGAATCGTTTGCAAAAAGGGGAAACAATTCCAAGGAACTGAAACAGTGGGAACTGGTTCTCAACAAGAACCGGTTTTCGATACCCATCCCTAAAGGTGACTGAGGTATTTTTCTGAGAGGTATATAAAGAAAATTCCACCTAGCCAGGATTACTTTGTGTGCTCAATGAGACTCAAATAAATACAAGTTGTGTTGCATGTACAGCTTGTGTATGTATTGTACAGCAGATGGAGCCATTCACCTTCCCTAGTTTCTGTACTCAATGTAACATAATGTTGAACACATTTTATTATTTGATCCACATAAATATTTACTGGTAAAATTACAAGTTAATAAAAGCAAGACTATTAAACACAATCTTTTTACATTTAGTGCTAAATCCTGATACCTGAGTTCAAGAAAAATACCCTGAAAAGTTTCTAAAATGTAATAAATCTAATGGATGTTTTTTCAAGGCCAATTTTTGGATACTAAACTTTTCAAACAGTATTAATCAGTGATCTATGACGTTTGTGGGTTGCTGTGGCTGACCAGCCTACCCATTCCTGTTGTTGTGGGGTGGGAGTTTCCAGCTATACAGCTCAGGGGAAACGCCACAGGATGTCCTTTTCCTCATTCCTCAAGGACAGAATTCGGTTATGTACATGTTGAGCTGGTGTGTATGTTAAAAACATTTCCACTATGTCAGTCTTCTTTTAGTTCTTATTTGTTAAAAGGAAAAAGGAATCTTATAAACCGCATTGTCGCTGTGTTTACAATACGATCTAGTCGATCACATAGTTTTTATAAAACTGATCATTAAAGTACTGCTTGTCTAGAGATGCCTATACACAAAAATAATCTCTGTATACAGATTTCAAATTTGTTTGTTGTTTTGTTTGTCTTAAGTTTAAAATAAACTTAATTGTATTCAAACAGCCAACAATGTGTTGGAAGCAGATTCAACCGGGCTTGAGTGGTTTGTTTTGTTTGTTCACCCCTTGGATGGACCTATTTTAGTCTGCAACACTGAGTATCTCTTGAAGCATCATCAGTGCTTCATGAGATAATGTTGTGTTCATGGCTATAAACAGCTCGACAGTGCACTGGGAAAATTTTCAAAGTAATTCTACATTTTGTCTTGTTACAGCTTTGTTACAAAATGTATTCAATTCTTTTACCTCAAAATTCTGCACACTCCACAACAGCAAATTGAAAAACATTTGCTTGAAATTTTTGCAACTGTATTAAAAATAAACAAAAATATAACATGTTTACAAGTATTTAGAGCCTTTGCCATTGCCCTCAAACTTGAGTTATGGTGCATCCTTCTTCTGTTAATCATCTGTCAGCTGTTTCTACAACTTTATTGCAGTCCGTCTTTGGTACATTGAGTTCAGCTGGTTTGGGAACAATTCAGTGTCCCTCTGGATGAGGTGAAAGAGGTGGTTCAAAGTGTTGTCCGTGCAACACAAATGGTAGAAAATTGAAGGATGGATGGACGTTTAGCTAACTTTGCCTAACTTTGATATTTAATTTGAAATAATGTCCAAATGCAACAGCATGAAACATTTTCTCTTAAATGAAAGAATTAATCTTTAAAAGTATAGCTAAGATTTTAATATTTAATACATCAAATGAACATATTATGTTAAAATCCCAGCTAAACAGAAAAATTGTACTTGATATTATCTGTAATTAACAGTATATTATAACTATAACTATGGGCACTTTTTAAAATAATGTAAGTCCATAATTTTGTATGAAGGGATACCAGTTTTAACTTTAAAGATCTACTGAATACACAAGATATTTAGGCAAGAAAAACTGATATTACAGTTGATATAATTGTTTCATAGCAGTTTTTTAAGGTAAAATATGTGTCAATATTTCTTTAAACATTGTAGACCTATCATCATCTATAAAAGATTATAGAAAAACTCAGTTCTTATTACCAAAACTAAAAGTACGCCATTGCAATTATAAACACAGTTAGTAGTTACAACAGTATTTCAAGTTTTTTCAGTGAATACTATATAATTTAAATCGAGATTAAATTTACAAGCTGTTTCACATAAAATTACACCGATGAACATTAAAGTATAGAAAACTAAATAATAATGAAACAATCCTTCTCTGTTCTTCACCTTACAGTAGGAGCGGAGCCTTTTTGGTTGTCAGCATCTTGCATTTATCAATGGAAGCACAAGATGCTAATAGTGAGGCACTGAAGGGATGAGTGCGACAGCTGCTGGGTGAATCCTACTACACTATTGGGTCATGTGGTACACACAATCACACTCTATCCCTCTGATCCTTCCAGCCCTCCCGTTTCCCTCCGTCTCTCACTAAGGCCGAGCACAGTGAGGGAGGGCAAAAATGCCTGAGCTCAGAGAGAGAGTGAAGAGCGACTAAGAGAAGGAGGAAAGGCGGTAAGCAATGTGAGTCCAGATTACCACCAAGGCAGGAGCAGAGCGGACAGAAATACAGGAATACAAGCTCTCCTATCATATTCTCTACTTGTGTCAATTTAAAAGGAGAAAAGAAGAGGATTAAAAACTCGAAAGGGTGAAAAGAGGAGGGGGGGAAAACAAGAGCAGAGGAGCAGAAGTAATGTGCTACCAACAGCGAGCGTTTCAGAGGACAGTGTTGTCACAGATGAGGAGGTGATGCGTGTGAGCGTGTGGGTTTGCAACACAGCAGCGACAAGGGTGATGTGTGTGTAAAGTAAACCCCCCACACCTACAAATCCCCAACACCATCTACTGAGACTTGGCCTGAGGTTTTGCAAGCCATGGTGAGGACCAGGAGCTAGCTGACATCCTGCTGAACACTATGGCCCAGGTGAGGAGAGACTCCCTCATAAACACACACAAAGCTATTCATGCATTTTAAAGACATCTACTTTGTTGTATATTCACACACGCAAAGTGAAGTTTTGTCCATTCTTTATTTCTCTATCACAGTAGTTAGTAGTTGCTCAGAGCAGAACTGTGCTGGTGAATAATAACTGCAACTTTACCCTCCCTGGTAAAAGTCTGAGTTTTTGAGTCTTTGATGTATAGATACCACTCCACAAAATTATAGAATATTTCTTGCCCACGGGGCAAAAAGGAAACTCAGGCATTCAACTCCAAAAGTGAAAAATTCTGGAAAAAATACATTGTATTTACATCTATTGGAGAGATATTTTGATTCGGTGTATTTTACATTTGGCACGCTCTGACAAAGGTGACTGACGTGACGATCCCATGTGGGTTTTTTTCACATTACCTAATGTTTATTGTTGATGTTCCTACAACAGCATAATGTTCCTCCAGGATAATCATCTTCCTATTGAGGTCTAATGCTGTGACAGGGTTTATATAACCAAAATGATATTATCTCCTAAACTTACCAAACTGTGACTTTAAAGAAGAAAAAATTACTTGTCGTTGACTTTCACACAGGATAGCAGCCTGAGTCTCCAGGGTGAAAGTCCTACTCCTTGTGCAAACTATGTTGCTCTTGTCACAGACTGAAGTGCTTTTCTGCAAACATATGTCACAACAGCATGACTGACCAGATGCAAAAATAGATCTTAACATTAGTGTTGATAATATTAAAAGAAACACTGGAAACATCAGATGAACCATTCCTTTAAAATTTAAATTCATGAATTTAATCTAGCCTGTTTATTGAAAATCTTGTAACCCTGGGACTAACACAAAGTATCATGCCAGCTGCACTAACTGGCTATTAGCTATTGGTTATGTTAAGCTATTTTTTATACATGCAACATAAAAGACTGCTGGGTAAAGACTGTAGGATGTAACGTTTTTTTGGTTTTTTGTCATTTAGACCTGGTGAACCTGTATGTTCAGTCTACATTTCTATGTGTTTTTTTCATACACATTGACTTACCTAAGGTCCAAATGCAAGACAAGATAGTACAAGACGCAATTAGCAATGATGAGCCGACCACAGACAGTGAAATCTTAGCGAAATGTTGTGACGTTTTGTTTGTTTGTTTTTTAAGAAAAAAAAGTGAGGGTTATGTGTTTTTCCTCAATCAACTCAAGTGATTCCATTTATTCAGTGTATTCTATGCATGTGTAGACATTTTTTGCCAGGGACAGAAAGCAAAGAAATATAGTGCATGTAGGCTCTGTGAGGACCTGACTGTCTGAAGACACAGAGACAATGTGTCCTTTAAGGTTCGAGACAGATCAGCCATTTGAATCATGAGTGAGGGTGGAGCAGCTCATTCTACACAGCAACATAATGAAGAAATGATGTAGTTGGCCAAAGTGTAAGAGCTGCATTGTGGTTGTGGAGGTTGTGTGTAAACGTCAGGATATCCTGCTCTTGCTCAAACACATTTACTGGAACAAATAGGAAAAAGGTTTAAACCAATTTTCCGACACTATCATCCTCAATCATAAACAAGTAGGCTCCAACTTACAACTACATTAGACTTTTATTACAATTTTTGCCACAAATGTCCCTTTAGTTGAAAGTATGTGGTTAATATATTCCCTGTCTAGGGTGAATTTATTGTTGCCTGTGGAAATGTTTAATTACACTTTTAATGGTATACAATATACTGTCCTCTGCAAGTAGAAAGTTCATTGAAGGCATAGTTCAGTTCACTTTGAGAAGTCAAAATGAACTAAACAAGTGTGAGATGAAAAAAAAATAGGTACCTATTTGTCTCTGCGTAGCTCTGGTATTAAACAGTTAAATACAATACTGAATATTAGCCAGTTCAATCCAGAATGTGAGTGCTGGTGAGACCTGCCTATTTTAATTGTTAAGCTAATTTTAATTCTTATTTTAATTCATAGTGATATATACTGCTTTGTGGTGTCTGTTTTGCTTATTTGCATGCTGTGCATTTTTGTCCTGTTGGTGTTCGGCTTGTGGATGCTGCAGATGCTATAGCTATATGGTGCATAAATAGTCATAGTTTACAACTATCCAAAATTTAGTATACTAAATAATACAGATGGGAAATGTACAGTACACATCTTTACTCAATTTCCCCAATATAATCAAGGTTCAAAAATACATATCCTGTATTTAGCGTGAAAGATTGGAAAAAATGTATAAACTCTGGTCAACATACATGAGGTTTACTGTGTGACTCACTGAAGTCACGCTGCTTGGCTGAAGGCCAGCTTTGGGCTTTCTGTGTGGAGTTTGTCTGTTCTCCTCATGCTTGTGTGGGGTCTCACCAGGTACTCTGGTTTCCTTTCACAGTTGAAAGACTGGGGCTAGGTTCATTGATGACTCTAAAATAAGTGGAGAGGGAAAAATGAGAAATGATTGGACATGGGAGAGACAAAAAAGAGAAAAGCAGAAAGTGGGAGCAACAAATTAGAATTGCAGTTCCCAGTCATGCTTAGTTCAGGCCCTGTTTGAACTCGTCTGCTCTTTATAGTCTTCATAGTATGTATGGGGTGGTGTGATAGGACACAGTAAGTTGTGTGATTAACAGCTTTTTATGTATTACGTATTTTATGCTTTTTATCTATGCCACTATGAAGCCATACTTCAAGAAAGGAACGCTGTGGATTCCAGGCTTTAATATTTCATCAAATAACTGAAATATAGAATAAACATTCATCTTGTGGTTAATTATCTGGGGTTGAGAAAATACTGAGAATGTGAGGGGTTGAATGTGGCTTGTGGAGTGGTTTGTACAAACTGGTCCATTCTTTATCCATCATTGTCATCTACTGGCAAATATTTTCCTGATCTTTATAGAAGTATTTTTAAATATTGTTTTCCCCTGTGTTGCATATTTTAAATGTTTGCTCTTAGTTGAAATAAAACAAACCAAAAAAGGCAGAGTGCAGTTAGATGCAGGAGAGAGACTTGCAGCACATACAGACAGGTAGCAAAATATCTGGAAATGGGATGTTTTAGTTTTGTCTATTTGTCTTGTTGGCAAATAGAACAGCTGACTGATCTGATTTTTAAAATATCTAGTTTATATACTTAGTTACTGCAGTGTACGTGGTTGTGAATGGTTCAGATTTCTCTTGATCTCTTGACTCACATTTTTTAGTAAGTTAGTTCAATCAGCATGTCCTGAAAATCTCTGTCTTGCTGAGCTTACACATGACATCATTAGCATGTTGCAGCCTGCATGTTCAGTGCTACAGTCTGTGCCATTACATTTGCACACCGACAGCTAAGTTAAGATGGACTGTGTTATATATATATATATATATATATATATATATATATATATATATATATATATATATATATATAATATAATATGTTGAAAGCCTATTTTTGTGGTGGCTCTGTGTGTGTGCCTCAATGTTTACTGCTGACCTGATAATAAGTTTCCTCTAGAGTGCCTCTCCCTGAGGTTCCTCCAGCAAGAACACAGTCAGGGAAATATGTGATCCCCTGCTGAATATATCAGTTTGCTCACCCACAAAGAAATAAACATATCCGTTTATGATTCTTTTTATGGTTGTTTCATTTTATTGGGAGACGCAGAACATTAACCAAAATATAATCCTCTTCTATAATTTTGGCTCTCATAGATTGGCTGTGTGCCCATGGAGTAAACAGTTTACAATCAGTCAATCAATTACAGATACTCCTGATCTCAACTCATTGTGTGTATAAGGCACCAAATCACAACAACAGTTGCCTCAAGGTGCTTTATACCGTACAGTAGATCCTACAATAATACATACAGAGAAAAACCCAACAATCATATGACCCCCTATGAGCAAGCACTTTGGCAACAGTGGGAAGGAAAAACTCCCTTTTAACAGGAAGAAACCTCCGGCAGAACCAGGCTCAGGGAGGGGCGGGGCCATCTGCTGCGGCCGGTTGGGGTGAGAGAAAGAAGACAGGATAAAAGACAAGGATAAAAAAATATGTGGGATCTATGGATTCTTTGACGCCCAACATCTACACAAACAGTGAAACAACTAGTACCTCAGTGTTTCAACATCCGGAAGAAGCAACGGCTATCACAACTAGAGTTTGACAAGGTACAACACAAATACTATATCAAGGGGGAGCCAGAATATTAGGTCAGAGGGGAATTATGATCATCCTCACCCACTGAGATCCTGTACCAAACCCCAAGAACTGATGTGTTGTAGGCAATGAGTGCGAAAGCAGCTGACCTGATAGATGGGATCATATAAATAAAAATGAATTGAACTGAATTAAAAGCCAAGATCACGGCAGCACAGAGGGAAGTTAGCCAACTATTAGAACTGCAGAAATGTGTGCTGAAGAAAGGGATTCCTAAGAAGCACAGCAAGCTGCTCATACCTTAGGCAGTGGAAACTGCCAAACAAAGACTCACAGCCTTGGCCAGCTGCTTACCAGAGAGATGGAAGTCACTGAACCATCCAAAGGGTACTCTCGGTGGCAGGGGAACACATGAGACTGGGGCAATACTGGAAGAACATAGAACAGAAGGATGCAATCCATAACAACAGTGCTCAGTGGCTACTGGGTCTAAGAGCAGACCACAGCAACCTCCCTGAACAGGATCTAGATACCACACAGTGGCGGACATTCAAGAAAGGGTCTCAAGAATGACGAGCTGTACAGCACAAGGCCCTGACATGATCCACACTTACTGGGTAAAGAAGGTAACTGCACTCCATGACCGTCTGGTAGCAATGAACCAGCTGTCATTGGATTGATAACACGCACAACCACAGGTTTGTGAAACAAAGTTTGTTTTATATATATTTTTCTTTGGATCAGTTCCCTTTGCTCATCCTCAATGTAGGGATACCTTCAAATGCAGTAACCATCTCAAATGCATCACAAAAATAATTGAAACAATCAAAACAGATGTAAGACAAGAAAGAAACACAATATTTCAACACCCCAAAGAAAAGGAAAAAGAAAAGAAAATAACATGTGAGTGTCCAGTTCCTTATGGTGTCAGTTTATTCAGTCACCCACGGTCTTGGGTTGAGAACTGAAAATGACCTGAATCTCAGGTGGGGGAAAAAGTAGCAAAAGAAAATGATAAGGTATCTCTCAGGTGGGCTTCCTTTTGTTTTTTCCCTACTGCCCTCCTGGTACGGCAGGCCTCCACAGCAGCAACAGTGTCTTAGACCCACGATACCAGCTCCTCACTCGGCACACATGGAACTGTTCCTCAAAAAAAAAAAAGGGTCAGAATAGTTCAAAAAGTTTGAAGAAACACTCCGACTCCTTTGAGGTAGGTACCCGTCTGTGGTTCACTGCTAACGGCAGCTCTCTCACAAATGTTAATTGAACCTCTTTTTTTCCTTTTAACTGGAAAACCGTGCTTCGCGGCAGCATGGAGTTTTTCCTTGCCATCCTTTTTCCTCTACACCACACCTTCACGCGCACCGAGCTGCAGATGATGCCTTCAGGGCAAGCCCGGAAATTAAAGTATCAGACAAAAACTACGATGCATTCAAAGAACTGATTGCTGTAAATTTTATCAGGGTTGCACAAGGATCTACTCCCATCCAACTAGAGACCATTAATCTGTCTCAGTACCACATGGAGGCTCCTGCCAGGCATCATAGCTGCTAGGATAAACAGGCATGTGGCTCAGTACATGAGCGTGGCACAGAAAAGAATTGCCATGAATATCAGAAAGGTAAAAGATTAGCTACTGGTAGACAGAGCAGCCAGTTGAGACTATCTGACCAACGTGCGCAGTGCCTAGACTGACTATAATAAAGCCTTCGACTTAATGTTTCATACATGGATCCTGGAAAGCCTAGACGCGTACAAAATGAATAGGAACTGCAACACAGGACCCACACACACACGACTGGTTTATGCTTAGACTGTCTTTTATTGAGAAATAATCTGTGGTTTTTGGCACCCGCCTCGGACGCAGCCACTTCGACTCTCTCCCAGCATCATCTGCTGCTTCTCACTGCGGACACACATAAGACACATCTCACTCATTAAAACAGTCCTGTACACCTGTTCCCTCCCCGCCTCCGTGCCGCCCAGAGAGCTCACTGTGTCACCCCTCCTCTGCAGCAGGCCAGCAAACCACGCCCCCGCCACAGCTTCCCCATTGCCCAACTCAGGCCGGGACCACACCCGGGAGAGGAAATCAGCCACGACCATCTGCGTACCCGGCCTGTGGACCACCTTGAACTTAAACGGTTGCAAAGCCAGATACCAGCGGGTGATCCGGGGGTTGGCATCCTTCATGTGGTGGAGCCACTGCCGTTTTTTCCTTAGACTCTGCAGACAAGGGAATCTGCCAGTAGCCCTTGGTCAAATCCAGTGTCGTAAAGAAACAAGCAGTGCCCAACCGGTCCAGGAGTTCGCCGACCCGGGGCATTGGGTACGCATCAAACCGTGACACCTCATTCACCTTGTAGTCGTCCACACAGAACCGTATAGACCCATCTTTCTTCACTACAAGAACTATGGGGCTACACCAAGCACTGTGCAACTCTTCTATTACACCCAGCCTCAGCATCTCATTTGTCTTTTATGTCTTTTATGTTCCAGCAGCCTGTAGGGCCGTGAACGCACCGTCACGCCAGGCTGCGTTTCAACATGGTGCTCTATGAGAGCTGTACGGCCGAAGGGGGGAGAACACATCAGCAAAGCGCTGTTGCAAGGCAGCAACATCCGTTCTCTGGGCCTGTGTGAGATGGTCATCACAATGGAGGGAGGCGGGAATGGTAGAATTTGGCACCTACGGCCCCAACTTATCTCGCTCCTTAACCAGGCTTACTAGAGCGGCGGTTCCCACCTCCCGCCATGCTTTGAGGAGGTTGAGGTGGTAAATCTGTGTTGCCCCTCCCCTGTCCAACCGGGCAACTTCATAGTCAACGTCCCCCACCTGCCGTGTGACCACGAAGGTGAAAATTGCCTGAGCCTAGCCCCTCTGTTGTACAGGCTCTGCTGATGTTGCTGGGCCTGGAGCAAATTCTCCCGTGATAACCTCCCCAGCCTGTGCAGCTTTGCTCTCAGGTCCAGAACGTGTTGAATTTCATTCTTGGCAGGGCTCGACCCTTCCTCCGAGCACCCCCCCACAGCTGTCTACGGTACAGTAATTCAAAGGGAGAAAATCCCATGGAGGCCTGGGGTACCTCCCGCAAACAACAGAGGGACTAGCCAGCAATTCCAATTTGGTTCATCCTCGCAAATAAACTTACGAATCATGGATTTTAAAGTCTTATTCAGCCTCTCTACCAGCCCATCAGTCTGCGGGTGGTAGATGCTGGTCCAAATAGATTTAATGCTCAATAATCCGTACAGTTCCCGCAATGTGCGCGACATGAACGACGTGCCCTGGTCAGTCAGTATTTCTTTCGGAATACCAACCCAGGAGATGACATCCGGCTTGCTCGAAACCGCCGCCTGTAGTCCTCTGAGGTGAGCCCGGGCCGATCCAGCACCGCCCTGCAGATATCCACATAGACAGTCCGGGGCGCCAGGGGCACACTGAAGGCCACCGTCTTCGCCTCCCCTGACAGCCACAGTAGCAGCCTGGGAGCCCACTCCTCTTCAGGCCACCGGCAAGGCAAGCGCCGTGGCCTGGAATGTCTCAACAAACGTCAGGGGATCCTCCCCATCACCCATCTGGTGCAGCGTCACAGACAGTGGTGGAGGTGGAGGCGGCGCGGCCGGACCTCCCACTAACTGTTGCAGCACCGCCATCTGCTGTGCCGCTTGCTGGCAAAGCAAAGCCAGCTGCTGGTCCTGGGCCGCTGCCTGGCGCACGGACATAGCAGCCAGATCCTGCATCATCTGCCCCAGAATCTGCAACGGCTGGACAGGTGGCTGGGCGGCAGGCTGGGCAGCAGGCTGGGTGGCAGGCTAGGTGGTGGGCTGGGCGACGGGCTGAACGGCAGGCTGATCCGGTGGGGGGCCCGACATGACAGCGCACAACTGGGTTTCGGCACCACTTGCAACACAGGACCCACACACACACGACTGGTTTATGCTTAGACTGTCTTTTATTGAGAAATAATCTGTGGTTTTTGGCACCCGCCTCGGACGCAGCCACTCCGACTTTCTCTCCCAGCATCATCTGCTGCTTCTCACTGCGGATATACATAAGACACATCTCCCTCATTAAAACAGTCCTGTACACCTGTTCCCTCCCCGCCCAGAGAGCTCACTGTGTCACCCCTCCTCTGCAGCAGGCCAGCAAACCACGCCCCCACCACAGGACCCTAAGCGCCTCCATCAGGAATTCAGTGGGAATGCAGTGAAAAACACTAGAGGCCAACTTCAAGCCAACAGCACAAGTTATCATCAAGTGTGCTGTGTGATTTCTTACTATTGCTGAAGGCTACTCACCACCAAGCTAACACTGTTAGCTGGCGTTAGCTGAGGTTAGTTTTTAGACTGCAGACTGGTAGACTTGATATTCAGTGTTGGGGAGTAATAAGATAAGATAAGATAAGATAACCTTTATTAGTCCCACACGTGGGAAATTTGTTTTGTCACAGCAGGAAGTGGACAGTGCAAAAGTTATGAGGCAAAAATTAGAATACAATAAGAATAAATACAGTACACAACTGTACAGAATAGAATAAAATAAAATACTATATACAGTAGAATAAAATAAAATAAATATACAATAAGATAAAAATAGAATACAAATACAAATACTATATACAACTGAGTAAAAATACAACGATGACAGAAAGGATTATTGCACTTAGTATTATTGCATATGTATGGATGTGTGTGCTTGATCAGTTAAAGTGGAATACATGTACCGGTGTTACGTATTTAAAATACAAAATATGAGTAACTGTATTCCGTTACAGTTACCGTTTAAAAATGTGGTATTCAGAATACAGTTACTTTGTTGAAATAAAGGGACTACACAGCAGTCTTTTCCTTTTTCATATATTAGGCTGTCCCCTCTCTATTTTTGGTAATTCCACGCTGGTGAAAACCCAAACAAAACACGCATTAAGAGGCTCTAATGACTGTGTCTCAGTCTCACGGCCCATGTCACCTCTACTTGCGGCCCGCATAAATGGCGTGAAGAAATATTTAAAAAAATTATAATTCAAAAAATGATTTACTATGAAGGCAATAGGCAGAGTGTTACAGGCATAGCCCTAAAGAATGTAGCCTCATGGGTAGTGTAGTCCATGCTGCAGGGAGATTGGCCTGCCATACCCGTTATGTGTTTGTGAGCGTGACGGGGGAGAAGAAGAAGAGTAGAAAAGTACGAGTTGTCAGTTGCCGAACAGAAACGAGAGATGGAGTTTATTTATTTATTACTTGTTTAGAGAAAAGGGGGGCATAAGTCCTATTAACCTGCAACAATTGTGATACTTGCTTCCAAAAAAAGATATATGAAACAGGAACAAGAGATGGAAGCATGTAAATATGATAATAACCACTACAGCCAAAAAGAGTGCCTGACGAGCCCAGTTGTAAGTGAGCTATCAAGACTCGACTGTACACAATGTATTGCGTGGAACAGTTTTCTGTACGAGATCGCTGCAAAAAGTGCAGCCTTACCTAATGTCCACCCTACCTACTGTTACTCATTTTATATTAAGATTTACAAATCTAATTGGTATTGGTATGGCGAGTAGCCTTCAGTAATACAGGGAGTACAGAATTATTAGGCAAATGAGTATTTTGTCCACATCATCCTCTTCATGCATGTTGTCTTACTCCAAGCTGTATAGGCTCGAAAGCCTACTACCAATTAAGCATATTAGGTGATGTGCATCTCTGTAATGAGAAGGGGTGTGGTCTAATGACATCAACACCCTATATCAGGTGTGCTTAATTATTAGGCAACGTCCTTTCCTTTGGCAAAATGGGTCAAAATGGGTTGTCTCACTTCCTGAGACAACTGGGGAAGTACAGTCTTCCACAGGAGCTGCTGATCCAGTTCTACACTGCGGTCATTGAGTCTGTCCTGTGCTCCTCCATCACAGTCTGGTATGGAGCAGCCACTAAACAGGACAGGAGCAGACTGCAGCGGACTGTACGGGCAGCAGAAAGGATCATCGGCGCCCCCCTGCCCTCCATCCAGGATCTGTACCTCTCAAGAACCAGGAAACGGGCAGGGAAAATCATCACAGACCCCTCACACCCTGGACACAGACTTTTTGATCTGCTGCCCTCTGGCAGATGGTACAGAAGTCTGCAGACCAGGACCACCCGACACAGGAACAGTTTCTTTCCCCTCGCCATCTCCCTTCTTAACAGTTGACCTGTCACACTGCTCCCACTGCCAGACTGCAGCTGCACCTTATGTACATTTTGTAGTATTCATTCCACCTCATTCATTTCTGTATTTTATGTATATAAGTTTAGATTCGTTATTTATAGTTGGTTTACACAGCTTTGTGTGTGTATGTGTAATGTGTATATATAGACGTGTGTGTGTGTGTGTGTGTATGTGTAATGTGTATATATAGACGTGCGTGCGTGCGTGCGTGCGTGCGTGCGTGCGTGCGTGCGTGCACTGTAAAAAAAAAAAAGTCAAATTTACGGTAAAATACCGGCAGCTGTGGTTGCCAGGAATATACCGTGTAAAAAATGTGGAATCTGTAAAAGACAATACGGTATACTGGTTTTGTAACCCTAATTTCTAAGGTAGACAACGTATTATTTTACCAAAATCATGATAGAAAAAAACAAATATATTTGTCAATTATACAGCAATTTAATGTAAAAAATGCAACTTTCCATAGCTTTTTACGGATATTTGCAGTAAAAAAAAAAAAAGTTATATAATAATATTTACAGTAATTTGTTGTTAATTTAACAGTAATAGGATAGACCCTACTATTGTAAATAACTGTAAAAATAACAGAAATATGTTAAATCTTATTAAAACCTTTGACAGTAAAAAACACAGTGAAATCGTATAACAAATTACAGCATTTTATTTTGACCAGATACATTTTACGGTAAATTCCTGGCAACCACAGCTGCCGGTATTTTACCGCTAAAAATACAGTACAATATGAGGAACATAAATGGTTTACCGTACATTTTACATTTGCAACTGCTAAATATAGAAAAATCTAAAGATGCTCATATACAACCAAGGTAGAGAATATTACTGATAAACAATGAGAAAATTTGACATACCATTTGAAAACAGACTAAACATATCATTTTCTCTATTCCTACAAAACAGCATAGATCTTGAGAATACAGCATGTGTCCATATATATGGCTGGTAATCCATGGAGGAATGAATAAACATGAAACAAAATATTACCTGCCCCTGACCTATCAACAGTAATGAGTCACTGGGTCCTGCCTTGGTGAAGGAAAGGACTCAGTGGACTTTCTAATGCGCATGGTGTCGAAAATACAAGCTCTGCAGGAGTACTTCAATGTCCATCAGGAGTTCACTTTGGACTGGCAGGATCCCCTCTGCAGCAAAAAAATGGACAAAGTTTGATCAGTGCTTGAGCAAAATGCACAGAAATGAACAAAACGTGCTGCCAAAAACAGATCTAATGATAAATGATTTCTTAAGTGTAAAATATACAGTTCTTAAAGGATAGCTATTGTCAAAATGCAACATGGGCTGGGTTTTTTTTTTTAAACTGTAAACGAGACAAACATATCTAAAAGCATAATTACGACAAACGAGCCGTTTTTGAGATTGACCGTGATTTTGTTTTGTGGTCAATAGCCAGTGAATGGGAATACTAGGGGGCCGGGGCATAAATTTGAGCACATCAAAATCGATACAGTAAAAAAAACAAAAAAAAAAAAACAGCCCAGTTTGCGTTTTGGCAATAGTTATCCTTTAAATCTACTTTTGTAAAAGTGATACACAGACAACGCAGCCCTAATCACAATCATAATTTGTTGGAAAACGTATTTAAGTTTCGTATTGATTTATCATAGAACTTGAAGTTAATGGCTGAATGCATGGTGATGAGACCTATCATTCAATCTACATTTTATAGCGTATGAAACTGCTCACCTGGACATGAACCTGAGCTCGGCTGATTAAAATTAGTGTCTCCTGTCCATCTTTCTTTAGCAAAACTTGAATAATACCACTGCTTACCTCTCATTGAATCTTTGGGTGCAGACTTAATTGAAGAGCCTCGTATAAACAGGCAGGGTGTGATGTTTAGGGAAACCAAAGAATACAGGCGCCATCATTTCTGCCAGAAGACTCATGGGGTGCAACGAAGCTTTCATTGTGGACTGGCTAGATACCTTCTGCATTCAGAAAGAAAACAAGAAGGGCATACACCATAAACAATAATAACTGACAAAAATAATGAGACAAGAAATTAAAGTAACAAAATAAGTGCAAATCAAGTTTCCTGTGTTGCAGTGTAGCTGAATGTTTTTCAACAATTTGATTTACGGTAAAACACATACCAAATATTTCCAGCCAAGGTTTGTTTCAATCTTCAGCATGTTTTTCCTGCCATTGTCTTGAAACTGTTCCATCTGTCCCTCTCATTTGATGCTGTTTACAAAAACAAAACAGCAACATTGTAAAGGGAAAAAGGAAAATGAATTTAATGGAGAAAAAAGATTATGACCTGAAATCTCACCATTTCCTGAGAGTCACAGGTCCTTTGAGTATCCTTATGGTTTCTGCTCAAATTCATTGTCTGAAAAGGGCAGGAACAAAACAAACCTTTTTAATCATAATAAAGACAAAATTAGATTTAGAGACAGACAACAAAGAAATGTGTAAAATATCTTGTTGAATCTGTTTACTTTACTAACCTTGAAAGAGACTCTTGGGTCTTAGCTGTGCCACCACCCTTAAACCTTAAAACACATGCATCAGAAAACCACTGCAACAAAATTTCAGATGTCCTCCACTGACATTTTTATTGTCTTGAACATATTTTGACCTCCACACACTTGCTGCTAGTCAAATATATTGCTTTAAACAAATAAAGGCAAAACAAGCATCTAAAGCTTGTCCTGGCATTATGAAAGAAAAAAGCCAAAACTGCTTAAGCTCTACACTTAAAGTCAACTAACAAATGTATATTAACCATTGTCAGGAAAACATGAATTTGAACAAGCACATAAGCTTGTGACATCACTTTTGCAGAAACGTACAGCTACAAAATGCTATAATAACAGTTAAAGTCAAGTAATGTGTGTAACAGACAGTGCTGTTTAAATTTCAATGTTAACAGTTCAGTGCAACACTTAACTTGTTTGCTAATTAGGGCAATACAAAATTCAAATAGTTTAAACTCTGTTGTATAGAATATAGAACATCTCTGAAACCTCAAAAGTAGAGTTCTCAGTAACAATCCCTAGTTAGAGGGATTGTTTAAAGATATATGGTCAAAACCTCTGAAAAGCATGCCTGTGATAACAGAAATCAGGTAAGAGCACAATACTCAATATCAGCTGGGATAACTGAAAACATAAACAACACAGTAGTTCCCAGTCAAGGTACAGTTAAGCTGACTGTACCGATCTGTTCAAAATGTCTCTAAACGGTCTCTCGCCACTCGTGATCAGAGAGATCGGCGATGAGGGTGAGTACTCTTGGGTTCACATGCAGTGTCTTCTTCTTAGTTTTTTCAACTTTTGTTCCCTTCTCTGGGTTAATGTTGAAGAAACACCTTGATAAACACAATAATCCATAATAAAACACTATACAATGAAGAAAATAAAAAAAAGAAAAAGGGAAAGGCAAGGGAAAAGTAAAAGAATTACCTCTGAAGAAATTCAAGTGTGGAGCCAAGTTCCAGGGGATAGTGGATGTTCAGGCAGTAGTAGCTACCAATCATCAGACAGATTGCAGAGATGAAGTCAGTTATTTGGTCATTTACAACTTTGTGGTCAATGCTGAGCATGAACAGTCTCGATGCAAAGCAGGAGGATCCTTGGAATGAAATACAAGTGTAAAAGAATTAACTGTAAAACCCCCTTTACCATTCAAATGTGTCTTAAAATAGTGAAAGTGCAGACATTTAATATAGCGTATCCTTGCATTAGCTTAGGTTCTGTGCACACTGTACTAATTTTCAACTCACCACAAACAATGACACATGGTGTCACAGGCAGGCTTTCCACTTGGACTTCTTTTGCCAGACATGTTTCATCAACATAGTGGAAGAGGGTCTCCTCTTTTTCATCGAAATAGGAGAGGAGGAGGAGCATCATATCTTTCACGTCTTCTGAGCAGCCCTTCAGCTGTCCCCTCTGCATTCGAAGCTTTATGACAGCCTCCAAGACACGCTTGCTCTTGTCTGCACAAGTGGTTTTCAGAAAGTCCAGAACCCGTTTTCCCTTCTTTTCCAGACTGGTGAGGAAAGTCTCTTTCAGTAAGTTCTTCAAAATGGACTGTCATTCCAATCGCCTGAAACAAAAAAGGCCACTCTTCTTTGAGGGTTTGCATGTCTGCTCCGCTGTTTATTGCTTTGCGCTGAGAGTAGTAGGTGCATTTCATTAGAGTTTTTACTTCTTCATGACTGAAGCTTGTCTGTTCACTGAGAATCTTCATACGTTCCTTCTTCTCCTGCTGGGTTTCCAGTGTCTCACTGACTGGCAAAAACTTCATGTCCCACTTTATGCAGCCATATGTGTCTTGAACAGATGCTCGCTTTTCAGGTGTCACTTCATCGGTGTCATCTGATCCTCCCTGTTTGCGCTTCTGTAACACTGGTGAAGTAGACCTCTTCACATTTTCAATTCGTGCCTGAATCTGTTTTACCAAAGAGTGGTACCCCTGTCCTACCACATCCCCCTCTATGACATCCTGCAGTGACTTGGGATACAACGCAACCAGTTTTTTTGCAATTTCAGTCGAGGCTCTTCTACTTGGAGAGGCACAGGCTTTCATCATCTCCTTCACAATGATGCGGATCATCTCCCTCCGCAATCGAGGCTTTGGTCTTTTCTCTCTCTGAAGACACTGGATCAAGTCTTCTGGAAAATCTTCACTTGGAATTCTAAAGTTATCTACCCAGTCTAGAGAATATATTGGACTGGGTGAGGGGGAGGCAGAAAATGAGGAGCAAGAAGATGGAGACGATATGCTGGCCTGGCTTGAAATTTCCATATTTGGTGCTGTAAAACAATATCACAAACAATAGATTAATTGTACTTTTTGGACCTTGGCCAAAGCATAATAGAAAAAACAGAAAGCCCTTCATGGCTATTGTGCAATGAAATCATAATACTTACTGGTTTGTTTCCAGGCAGCCAGCAGTTTTCTTGCCTGAACTGGTCTCAGGACAGAGTTCAGATCAGTCTCACTGATGAACTGCAAGTCCTCAGATGTCTCCACTCCTAATGATTGTAGTGCCTCCACTACAATTTCAAGGATTGAGGCAGACAGGTCCGGCAGCACCTTAGTAATGGAACTCCTTATGCTGTCCCCCATTTCCGAGATGTCTGATAAAAGAATGTGAATAAAGGTCAATTTACACCAAGTTGGTACCTTTGGTCTTAAAACATGAAGCTGATCTTGCTTGATACTACACTTTTATACAGTGTTACGTAAATACCAAACTAACAGCACCATTATTGTGACAGCACACTGTGTTTCAATGGAACCATTTGGTACCCATACTTCATGTAAGATGTTAATGGATAGAAATCAATTAAGTCAATGATGTTCACACACTGCATCTTTTCTTTTTCCTTTCTCACTGAGTGCAGATGATACTGAGAATGGTATTCTGTCACATGCACCGACACCAGAAAATAAACACTGTCATTCTTAATCAAAATGAGAACTACTTCACCAAACTCAACAGAGTCAGAGCCCCCTGTGACAAGGAAGTGTCCTTTCTTGTACTGTGTTCCCTTGTACATCATTTCTACTGTGACCTTTGTATTGGTTTCAGTAAAGTCAAACATTTGAACTGCTTCTTGAATGGCTTTACTGTACAGCACTGAGTAAAATGGAGAACCATCTTTGACCTTCAAGACAGACTGACACAATGACCCTGCTGCAAGATAGGCTTGAAACATCTGATGTCTTTCAGAGAGTGTATGGCAGAGGTTTTTGAAATTTTTCAGATTTCTGGCACACCTCTTGAAATAACTGTGCTTACTTTCAAAGCGCATTGTCCATAATCTTATCAGTGGGCCAAATTTCAGAATCAGTGCTGGGTAATGGCGTAGAAAATGGTGTTTTGGTCTCAGGTTGCATTCTGGGAACAGAGCTTTTCTTGACTCTAAATATTCTTGAATAAGAATATCAAGATATGCTACCTGAGCCACTGAAATTTTCTGAGCACACACCATGTCTACAATATCTTTCAGCTGCAGAGTTAAGTTCCACACATCATCTGTGGGGTCTGTCACTGTGTCACCAACTATGAGAGGCAGCAATCGGAGGAAGTTCCAGTTCTGTATAGCCTGTCCTGAGAGTTTAGCTGCTTGAGGACTGACCTCAGATGGCTTTGTAGAAGCATCAGAGGCATGGTAACTAAACTGTTTGATGCGTCGGTTCAGAGTGGAGTAAGTGAACCATGCTTTTTTCTTTATGAAGTATTTCAGATACAGTGCCACATCATAAGCCAAAACTCCCTCAAAGATATCATGACCTAGACATGGTGGCAAGCCTGG
>NC_140533.1:3787457-3879558 GCF_057382185.1 Mchenga conophoros
ACTTCAAGACATGTTGAGGAGGTAATTTAACCATTTTAATCAGCTGTGTTGGATCAACACCACCATTCTCCCTTTGCTGGCCCGGTCCTGGGTCCTTGCGATTCCCAGACACCTTAATGCCCACCATTTGACCTCAGTAAATCACATGATAGGGCGGGGCTAGGTTGCACCCGTTTTCACACCTTGGCTTGTGTGATTAGGTAGAGGATCAATGGGGGTCCATGACCCTCTTGGGGACACTCCCATAGGGCTCTTAGAACTGAAGAAGCTGCTTGGATGAGAGGTGAAACCTCTTCAAGAATGTTAAAGAAGTCCAGAGGCTTTTCATTCCAAGTTCCTTAGACAGAAGACATGAAGAACATCTGTACATAATGAAGAGGAAAAAACAGCACTGATAAAACTGTAAAATCCTCCATATACTCCAAACCCCCAAAGAACAGACAGCAAAACTCTGTATAAGGTTGAGAGCAGTGGAAGGAATAAATAAGAAATCATTTGTTGCCGTAAAATATTGACCCCAAGACTACAGTATAAAACTACAACTAAAAGGTAACTCCTACAAACTTCAAACTGTAAGATATCTCTGTTGACCAGTCAACATAGTTCAATGTGCATAGATAATTTTGTCGTTACAGACAAAAAGGGGAGAAAAATGTGAGGAACATGTCTCAAACATTTCTTATCTTTTTTACTATAAGCCATGGTGTCCTCTGATGAAACAAAGTCTTTGGCCACACCTTTATAAGTGATTCCGAGCAACTGTAGCATACTTAACCTATACAGCGTAGCTGCCTCCTTGCAATGTTGAATGCAGGATGAGCTTGCACAACTTTAACTGTTGGATCTTCACTGATCCAGCACTGATTTGTTGGCATTTTGTCATACACATCCACACACTCACTATAATAGTGGAATCTGGTGATAATTGAACACGGTTGCTAACCAGCTCTCAGCTTTTGGTTGTTATATTCTGTGCCCCTGGTGCAACAGTGGCCCCTTTTCCAGCTTGAGCACCTCTTTAAGCTCGATGCCTTCTGAAGAATTTGAAGCAATCATATCTTCAGAAACTGTGAAACCGTGAGACAACCTTCCCCATATAAGTTGTAGCAATTTCAGGTTCATTGCCAAAATGCTACTTTAATAGAAACTTTTTTGTTCTTCTCTTCAATGCTGTGTTCAAAGGATTTAATGAATGTTTGATAGCATCAAACACTGGGATTTCCTGCATAGGCACAAAAGATAAACACTGCTACTGGATTAACAATGCAGTTATTTCATTTTGGCTTTTTTTTTTACATTTCTGTGCTCATAACTGCTTAAAGCAGTTTCTGTAGCTTTCTGTAGCTTTGATAGGCTTTTCTACATTGGTAAGACCTTGACCAAGATATTGTCCATAAGTATAAAAAAATCGTGTCACAAAACAACCTGCTTTTATATTTAATCCTTTTTCTTTCCAGTTGTCCTTTTGCAAAATATGACTCCATAGCATCAGAAATCTTAGAAAAGTCACTTCTACTCATCTCCTGTGATCCTCACAAAACCTTAATTTCAGGTGTAATAACAGTGATGTGTGCTTCCATTTCCATCTGTTCATTTTTCCTCCACAGCTGCTCTTCTTCTAAAGCATGTTTATTCTTAAGCAGTTTTTGTTGAGCAGTAGGAAAAACCACCTCAGCTTCATGCTTTCTTTGAGCAGATGCAGTACTTGAAACTCTGGTACTTAAGCAAGAGAAACTTTGTTTGTTGTCAGATGTTGGGTTAATATCTGACTGAGGAGAGGAAATGTGATTTTGAGGCTCGATGTGGGAGATTTTCTCCTTTAATTCCATTCCATACTTACATAAACTGCCTAAATACACCCCCAAATCACCAAGATTGTTTCAAAACTTGATATACTCACAGCTCAATAACATCAAACAAACACACATCACCACACAGAAGAAGATCAACAACTCAACTTTATCAACAATCAACAATGATCACAACACTTTAACATCCACACAAACATTATCATTGCAGGATTCAACGGAGTGCAAGTTGGACGTGGAAGTGAATATTTTGACTGTTGACTAATACTGTAGTCACTACTTCTTTTAAGAAAAATACCTGAGAGGCTAAGTTTGGCTATTTACTGCTGTGCATTCAACAAAGTCCATTCTAAAGCCCACTTGCCATTGAGGATACTGATTTTATTAAAGCAAACAGGAACAGCAGAAAACATTACACTGGAATCAGTCAGTAAAGTAAGAGTAACAAGAAAGAAGTCTTATTCACCTTTGGACCTTACAATTAATAATAAGCAGAAAATCACTATTTATCATGTGATGAAAGTGGCCTCGAGTATAACAGTGAGACAAAATAACTGAAAAAACAAAAAACAACAACTAAGGAAAATAATAAGTGATGAAATGTTTGTAAACTGAAAAATACAAATACATTGTACAGCAATGTTACTTTTTACTGTCTGCTATTCATCATTCACAATATCCCATTTCAAAAGTCATTAGGCCTGTAGATCCTGTGGAAACCATGGATACCAATCAATTTACAAACTTTCATGATAACTAATCTGCTAGTTTTTGTGTGCAACGCTAATTCAGTTGACTCTGTGTAGCAGGCAATTGCAGCACCACTGGTCTCTTTGCTTAATTCTGCACACTAACCTGTGGTCCTTAAGTCGAACTGTTAAAGGTTACCTTCACTGGGACATACATTATGAATGATGCCTACAGAAGTAAAAAGATAGTTTGATTCCTCTGGTTTATTTTGTTTTGGCTCCAAGGTGGTGAAAATACCACTAGACACATGCTGAATGTAAAATCTATCCAACATAGAGAATCAACTGAGGGCAGACTGCATGCTTTCATATTTTCTTAACCAACATAAACTCGAGAGGGTCAGTACTGGTGAAAGCTACAGGAACATACGTACTATAGTCTAATTGCTTACTATTTCTTATTAATATTTTTATTCATATTGTTATTCTATTGCTTATGGTAGTAGAACTGGTTTTCTTATACCACGCAGAGTGAAATGGATACATATGATAAGCACAAAACACAGGAAAATCTCCAGTGTTAAATTAACACTAGAGAGTGTCTATATGGGTCCACACCTCTGAGTGTTAAATTAACACTTTTGACAGTGTTATATGTTTAAAAGTAACCCAGTCAGTTTTGAAGATTAACAATGGCTAACACTGAGCAGTGCTGATTTTCTAACACTGGAATATTTCTAACATTTTGAGTTATTTTCCAGTGTTAGAAAATCAGCACTGCTCAGTGTTAGCCATTGTTAATCTTCAAAACTGACTGGGTTACTTTTAAACATATAACACTGTCAAAAGTGTTAATTTAACACTCAACAGTGTTGTATTTAACACTCAGAGGTGTGGACCCATATAGACACTCTCTAGTGTTAATTTAACACTGGAGATTTTGCTGTGATACAATACACACCTGAACACACTTTATCTAATAGAGTTACAAACACACTGGATAAATGTGTGCCTTGATGTGTGCTTCCTGCTTTTTTCTTTTGTTTTGAGAAATTACTTTTACTGGTAGCTGGGATAGGCTCAAGCCCCCACTGCAACCCTGACAAGCATAAGTGGAAGACAATGGATGGGTGGATGGATGGATGGATTTTTTCTGTTACATTTTAGAGATGCAAACCAGGAGACCAACTGCCAAGGGGAGTTCGCAAACTAACTGGTGTCTATTCAAATGGATTATTGTGACTTTTCGTCTGTTGATCAAGCTTGTTGGAAACTGTATAAATAACAATTGGCAAATGCCATGGTTGAAACTAATTATCTACATTCTTTTTTAAGCACTGTTTGCTAATCCCTATAAAGATTCTCTACACTGGCATGATTTCGACATCCACCCCTGTAATCATGTTGTGATTTTGTACTTCTATCGTAAAGTATCATAACCTTGACCCTTCTAGCCTGATTGTCCTAGTCAACTATCTACTGTATGTGTCTGTAAGAGTTTACTCCAACAAAGACCTCAGAGAGAACCCCCACAGAGGCATAGATCAGCGAAGTACTCTAAAAAGACACTACTCAGATATTTTACAGTACAATGTACATTTAAATGGACTGGTTGTTATATAGTACTTAACTACTCTATCTGAGCACTCACCACTTCAAAGCACACAACTCACCTCAAGCACTTTTTTCTATGTAAGTACTTTCTGAGATTCACATTTCAAGCAATGGATTGGAGAGCAATGTGGGGTTAAAATCTTACATAAAGACATTTGGCATCCAGACTGGAAAGTCAGGGATTGAACCACCAACCTTCCAACTAGCAGAGGCCCTTCTCCACCACCTAAGCTACACCCACCCCAGGCTGTAACACCAACTAAATACAAAATGATTTAAATGAATTACAGATATAAAGCACAAATGCATGTTTTTATATGTGTTCCCCTCTATTATTAAGTCACTCAATTAAAATACAGCTGCTCCAGTCAATATAATTAGTTAACCTGGGCATTGGAGGCATTATATAAGTCCATTATAGTATCAAGATCTTTCATTGGTTAATAAGGTGACAAAATCCCTCTCCACAAAACAAAAATTAACACTTGACAGAAAAAAATCAAGTCAGGTTTGATAATAAGCTTTTGTCAAATCTATCTATCTATCTATCTATCTATCTATCTATCTATCTATCTATCTATCTATCTATCTATCTATCTATCTATCTATCTATCTATCTATCTATCTATCTATCTATCTATCTATCTATCTATCTATCTATCTATCTATCTATCTATCTATCTATCTATCTACTACTGTGCAAAAGTCTTGAGTCACCTCCACCTAGAGAACACATTGGACCTAGCTTATTCAAACATTAAGGAAGTATTTAAAGTATCTCCTGCCCCCACCTCGGCTCCTCAGACCATCTCTAATGCTAATTCCTGTACATACAAAACATTACTAATCACAGGGAAATCCACTCTGACTGAGAGTCTAGCCTGCAGGAGCCATGGAGGCATTACGTATCAGGGGAAGAAGGTCTTATGCAGTAATCGATTCAAATTTGAAATTTTTAGTTCAAATCATTATCAATATGTATGGAGGAGGTCAGTAAGTGTTTGGAGATTGGGCTGGACTTGCTCAAGAGATGTGTGTGGCATGTTGAAAAATATATCAAAGAACTACAGGCTATTATCTGGAAACAAGGATCTACAATTGAACATTAGCATCAGGGGGGCCAATAAGTTTGACCCCAATAGTTTTTGGCTTTTGTAAAATAAGTTTGTGTCTGTGTGCAAAGTTAAATAATGTAAGCATCCAAACTAAAACTAGGATGTTTGGAAAACCTGTGTCAAAAAGTTATTTCTCTGTTTAACAGCATTTATATTACATTATGACCATTGAATAGCACTGAGCATGTCTTCCCTGTGGCACCTGTTAGTGTGTGAGATATATTACGGAGCACATGAACATGTGTCCTCAAAGCTAATGTGTCAGAAGCAGGAAAAACGGGCAAACCTGAGGATTTAAGCAAGTTTTACAGGGTGAGTTTGAAAACAAGTTTTGACAGTTACTTCATGGGCATGGCTGGTTGCGTGTGCATGCCAGGATTTGCCTTCTTCTCATGACTATGAAAAGAAGGCAAGCTGGCAGAGTCAGTTTCATATCTTGAGCAATTTTAGGCTGGGAAACCTTGGGTCCTTCCATTGATGTAGAAGTTACTTTGACAGGTACAACATACCTAAGCAGTGTGGCAGGTCATGTACACCCTTTAATAGAAACAGTATTCCCTGATGAATGCACCCATTCACAAAGCAAAATAGTTCATAATAATAATGGATTGGATTTATATAGCGCTTTTCAAGGCACCCAAAGCGCTTTACAATACCACTATTCATTCACTCTCACACACTGGTGGAGGCAGCTACAGTTGTAGCCACAGCTGCCCTGGGGCAGACTGACAGAAGCGAGGCTGCCATATCGCGCCATCGGCCCCTCTGGCCAACACCAGTAGGCAAGTAGGGTAAAGTGTCTTGCCCAGGGACACAACGACCAGGACAGAGAGCCCAGGAATCGAACCGGCGACCTTCCGGTTACAGTTCAGGAATAGTTTGAGAAGTACAACTAGTTTAAAGTGTTGACCTGGCCTCCCAATTTCCCATATCTTTATCCAATCGAACATCTTTTGGATGTGCTGGACAAACAAGTCCAATCCATGCAGGGTCTAATTGCATCTTAAAAGAGTGGTGCTACCATCTTGGTGCCAGATATCACCACACAGCCACAGGGTCTAGAGGAGTCTCAGCGGGTCAGGGCTTTTTTGGTTGCAAAAGGAGGACCACCACAATGATGGAGATGATCACTGCTGGGGATACTGGAATACTGGAAGAGCATATGGGAGAAGGAGGTAACCCATAGTGAAAATGCTAAGTGGCTAGTGCATCTAAGGGCAGACCACAATAACCTCCCTGAACAGGTGACCATCACTGGACCATCATTTGGCAGACATCCAAGAAAGGTTCTCCAGTATGAAGACTTGGACAGCACCAGGGTCATGGAGCACCAAAACCAAGTCACTGGCATAGTATACCGCAGTGGCTCCCAAACTTGTTTTGCTAGGCCCCCCTTTGTTTTACAAGAAAAATATTTGCGCCCCCCCACCCCCGCGCACACACACGCACGCACAGATCCTTTAACCACACACACCCATTTTTTGCTCCATTGCAGTTTATTTCACACCTCAAACATTTAGTAAACAATTAAGTAAATACAAGTAATGTACAGGTAGTGCAGGTAGTAAGAAAATAAACTACTAACTCTTTTACACTACGTCCGCACCTACACGGGTATTTTTGAACACGCAGCTGTTTCGTCCACACGTAAACGGCGTTTAGAATCACCGAAAACTGAGATTTTTTAAAACTCCTTTTTTGCATTTACGTGTGGACGAGGAATACAGAGTTTGTCACACAATGTCAAAGGTATGTGCCTTTTTTTCACGTCACGCTGTGCGCCACGTTATTGTTCACATGAGATGAATTGCAGAATGGCAGATATTCAGATTAACAGTGACAGTATTTTGTCTCTATCTTCAGGTTTTACACGCCTACATACACACACGCAGTTACTGTCCCTCTATTTAGAAAGGCAGAGGCGTCACGGTGTAATTATTTTACGTGTAGTTGTTTTTTTTCCTGTGTAATAATATTCAACATTGCTATCAATACATTTTTCAAAAAATGCCTCTCTGTGGAAATTGGTTTAAAAACATAAACAACTGTGGGATACTGTTTGTCCGTGATTTGAACTGGGGGAACAAATCGTGGCAGGATCAGCCTGATATTATTTGTATCCCACTGTAACTTTACTGCATAAAAAGTTAACATATCCAAAATGTCAGGAGTAGTTAGTCATTACAAGAAGTGTTTGTGAACTAAAAATCAAGAATGTGGGATCCTGTTTGTCCGTGATTTGGACAGCCCAACGCGTGCTCCCGACGAAGGGAAAACCACTTATGCAGGGGAGACCAAAGGGAAGATTTGCTTCACCATATTTTCTAGTCGTCGGCTTAGAATGAAGTTGGTTTGGAAACATATTCAGCTATGCTTCATCTCATGCTTTGCATTTGTGTGGGAGCCCTGTCAAAAACCTGTCCATTATGCTAGCAGTGTGTAAGCGTTGTTTTTTTGTTTTTTTGTTTTTCATACCGCGCCCCCCTGCAATGGCTCTGAGATACAGACCAACCAAACAAACATAGTAGTAGTGGACAAGCAAAGGAAGATGTAGCAATACCAGTTGAAGGCAACATCCTGAAGAGGGAACATGAGAAGTTGGAGAAGTACTAAGGACTAAGAGAAGAACTTGAGAAGATGTGGAGGGTGAAGGTAACAGTGGTCCCAGTGGTAATCGGACCACTTGGTGCGGTGACCTCCAAGCTAAGTGAGTGGATCCAGCAGATCCCAGGATCTACTAGTAACATGGGTTAGTGTTATACTACTTACCATGCAATTTAGTCAGTAAATAAGTAGATTTGATTAGCAGAAGGGGGCAGTACGGTGGCATGGTGGTTAGCACTCTTACCGCACAATGAGAAGGTCCTGAGTTCAATTCCGCCATCAGGCTGCGGTCTATCTGTGTGGAGTTTGCATGTTCTCCCCGGGTACTCTGGCTTCCTCCCACAGTTCAAAAACATGCAGGTAGTGGAGATAGGTTAATTGATTAATCTAAATTGCCCATAGGTGTGACTATGTGAGTGCGAATGGTTGTCTGTGTCTCTATGTGTTAGCCCTGCGACAGACTGGTGACCAGTCCAGGGTGTACCCTGCCTTTCGCCCTATGACAGCTGGGATAGGCTCCAGCGCCCCCCGCGACCATGGAAAGGATAAGCGGAAGCGAATGGATATGATAAGAATCCAAATTAAACCAGGACTGGACAAAAACTGTAGAGGATTAGTAAGAAGGAAGTGACGGCACTATTCACAAATGAGATAAAGACTGGAAAGGTTGTTGGTCCTGATGACATACCTGCGGTGGTATGGAGATATCTAGGAGAGAGGGCAGTGAACTCTTTGCCCAAATTGCTTAAGACAATGAGTGAAAGGAGAGGAAGTGTACTGGTACCAGTTTTCAAGAACAAGGCTGATATGCAGAGCTGTCGCAACCACAGAATTAATGGCATGCTGACAGATCTACAGTGTGTAAAACTTGCTTTTATGAGGTATTGTTTCGATTAGTAGATCACTCACTCTTTCATCAGCTCTGTTGATTTTTGATATGCTAATTTGTGCTGCTCTCAGTAAACCATATTTGATACCATTTAAATAAACAGGCTGCTTATAAATCAGTCCATTATTGATGGGATGTCCCACAGAACTTTCCAATGATGCATTTCGGATGTTACAGCTTCATAACAATTTGCCCCACTTAGTTAATCTGATTAGTAAAATGTTCACTGATACACATAGTCAAATCTTGAATTAAATAGCATGCAGGTGAGCATTTCACCATAAAAGCTGCTGCTAGTTGGAGGTTTACATGCAATAAAGGCAGCAAAATGCATTTATATTTTTTGGAGCGGCTAAAATGACAAAAGTTAACCAAACTTTGGAACACTGCTTCATTCACACGGACGGTGTAAATCACCTTAGACAATGATTTAATTTACCTCATCAGATAACTGTCTTCTTCTTATTTCTTTTGTTTGATGTGACAATGAAACCAGTGTTATTATAGTTCAATGGTAATTTTGCTCCTGCACTGTTAGTTACTGCAATACAGTATTTATATAAACTCAACAATTCTTGTCATTTTCAAAATAATAGTGCTCTCTTAAAGATTCAATTGGCAGGAACACATAATTTGTAAACTAGGCTGATCTTGTGAAATATGCTGAGCTTATTTCAAACCAAATATCTCCAATACTGTCTAACTGTGTCTGTGGCTATATCTAATTTGTTTTTATATTTTGATTCAAAGAAACCTGACTTTCTCATCATTTTTTAAAAAGTGCTCTTGAGCAATAATTCTGCTGGCTTTCCTAACGTCCTTCAGTTTTTCTTTGGAATCTCACTGCTTTTCCTGTATTTGGAAGGTTGGAAGGTTGAGGTTTGGGAAAGGCCACTCCAAAACCCTCCTAAAACAAAAGAATGACTCTGGAAAGCTGGTCTTTGGTCCACCCATTCCTGGGACATTTGAGACTTCCCTGGTGAAGGCACAGGCTCCTCGACACGCAAACAGCTGCAGGAGAGAGAAATCATGTAAATGTTATGATGAAATAGTACCTAACTTAGATAGATAACGAAAATAAGTATCGATGCCATTTGACGTCTATCATGCCCTAAATCATGAATCAAGATTGTGTCGTTTGATTTCAGATGGACTGAGATTGATTATGGAGTGGTGAATATGTAAACAGGTTGTTATTTTGATCTTGCTATTAACTCTGGTGAAACGTGTTTTGCCCTAACATAAAGGACATTTTTCTTTTGATCAAAAAGCCCCATATTAAATTTACTTTGAGTCAAGCCATAAAATAGGAACCCTTCCATGGGGGCAAATCCTTTTTTAGTCACCGAACTAAACTAAATCTTGTGTTGTAAAGGGACCCCTTGATGTCAGGAACCCGTTGCACTGGCCTAAGAAAGCCATGCATAATTTAGGTCAATTTTTGTGAAGCCACTCACTGGCTGATGAGCTGTTGAGGAAGGCAACGACAAAGCTGGGCCTCTAAGGGCAATAAACAATCCTGACTAACAAGCCTCCTCTGGCAGCATGGAGCACAAATAAACACAACAGTGTTGGTAGATCAAATGAAAGCAGACAAATACAAAAGTTTGATGCGAAGAAGGTTGTTAGCAAGACACACAAATCATATGCACACATACACATATTGTGGGAACATAAATGCGCCTTTGACGATAGGAGTGCTGTATAAAAGCTAGAGTCAATGAGACTTTCTGGAGTAGGCATGCACACAATTATATAATCAACACCATATTCTCTTGCCCCTGTGAGTCATTTCAGAGAGTTTGGGCTCTCTGCTGTTGCCTGCCATCCATTCGGTGTCTGTACACTGCATCACTTGGTGGAACTGAGTCTTCGAAGGCATTCATAGTTTAATCAATTAAACACTGTTAAGTCTCAGGCTGTCTAACAAGCAGAAGGGGTGGGGTGGCTTTTGCAGGGATAAGCTTTTCCCCTACAAAAGAGGCTTAATTTGCTGTAATTTAAGCTCAGAGCACATTCAGGGTAAAAGTTGGGATTCATTTTGTAGGTTTCTAAGGTTTTTTTGGTTGCAAAAGCAGAAGGCAAACAACATTAAAAGGTCAGAGGCAAAAAAATCAACTCATCTTTCTGCTGAAGTACCAAGCTGAGAGCCTTCTTTGTGAAAATTGCCCCATTCCTGAGTCATCGTGCTTTTACTCACGAGTGTCCAAATGGACCACTGGGGAAAGCTTTGGGAAATCTTGATTCATGCTATCTTGTGTCTAAATGGTTGTGATCATCCCTGAGGGAAATACTCCTGTCATCTCAGCATGTTCTCAGGTTCAGGAATGAGAAACCTTTACGTAAACAGCAGATGAGATTAGATCATATAGAATCTCCTTCTCATCTCCCAGTTGATTGTACAGGAAAGTCACGCTTCAGCTCCCATTTCACACTTTTGCATCTATCAGACCATGACGATTTTCAGCCATCTGTTACCTGTAGGTGTTTTACACATCACAGCAGTGAGAGTGCTAATCTAAAGCAAATGAAGTCCATTTATTTCCTGCAGAGAAGGTTAACGTTACGGTCTCAAGGATATTTGAATGATCAGTTGGCTGGAAGCAACTTCTCCTGACACCAAGCAAAAGTTGCTGGAGCTGCTTTAATATACTGCTACCTCTGCCCCAGAGTAGGAACAGATGGCACATTTTGGCAGAGGGTTTTTTTGGCTGGAAAACACCCTCTTGATTGAGATGCCCATTCTTTTACATGTCTAAAAATTATGTGTAGCGAGCAAACAGTGGAAAAAAATACGGAAGCAAAGCCAAATTATATTCTGCTATGTATGCAATATCTTATAGACCATCTGGATGATTCATTTGGCTGTTTAGGTTTCACTGCACTTCCAAGAGAGCTCAGAGTTGGGGAATGTTACTTTTGAAAGTAACTTCTTGCATTACAAAATTACTGACATGAAAAGGTAATTTTTTAGATTACAGTATTGCCTACTGAGAGTACTGACTCTTTAAATACTTGTTGCTTTACCAAAAAGAAAATTTGCAATTACCTTGTTGGATATATTGTCCAGATGTGAAGCCTACTGTACGTATACTTCTGAGTGTACCGAATTCACCTCATTGCACAGCATTATGATTCTTTTGGCTCAGGAGAAAGAGGAGGGGTACCGTATACGTAGCAATCAGTTGTTCAGTGGCTTTATCCCTGGCTCCTCCAGTCTGCATGCCAAAGTAAACTATTCACATTTTTTTTGAAATCCAAAAAAAAGTCAATTGTGTTTCTCTAAGTTAGGGTTGGAAACTATGATCAATTATATGAGAATTCATGTCAGGCTATTGTGCAGAATAAAGAATGAAACAAGTAGTGTAACTCTCATGTCTTGTTTTGTCCATTGAGTCTTTTGTCCACTGGCCTTCTGGCTCATGACAGTAAGAAGTTACTTTCTTCAATTAAATATGTAAAAATAACATATAAGATAAGATAAGATAAGAGAACCATTATTACTCCCACATGTGGGAAATTTGTTTTGTCACAGCAGGAAGTGGACAGTGCAAAAGTTATATAGCAAAAATTAGAATACAATACGGATAATATACTGTACACAACTGTACAGAATAGAATAGAATAAAATAAAATACTATATACAATAGGATAAAAATAGAATACAAATTCTATATAAAACTGAGTAAAAATACAAGTTTGTCAGAAAAGAGTATTGCACTTAGTCTTATTGCACATTACTTGTTAAAAGCAAGAAGTAATGTCAAATATATTTTTTAGTAATCACTCAAACACTGTTGTGTAGTGAGTGTATATATGTGACATTTCCTTCTCCACACGATCAGCAACAGCTTTAGAGAAAGGAATTTAGAAAACTATCAAAAGCTATTCTCTAATTATTAGAGAAATGACGAACTAATTTCTCATTTTTATACCCAAATTCGAAACACTGGACTTGTCTAAGAAGTTGGAAATTAAGTAATCATAATGTTAAACTACTTAAATGGATTTAAGACAAACATCCACCATGTAGCAGAAGCCTATTGAAACTAGATATTAACCTTCACAGGCTACTGTGAAGCAGCACCTGTATTCTTGTTGAACGTTGAAGAGCTTGTTTGTGCTTATATTTCTTCTTATTTAGAAAAACAGGAATACACAGGAATCCCATCTGTCTTGATATTCCATCAGCACTTAAATGCAGCTTACATTTCTGGATCTAACAGTAAGAGATATGTCTCCAAATCCCACATGCACATTACACGATCTGTTCTTATTGGTCATTGTTGTTATACAATTTTTCTGAAAATAGCTTTATGTATGTTGCAGTTCCATTTATGTGTGTGGATTGGAGCAAGCATTTGTGAACTCTCAAACACTTAAAGACAAATCAGTCTACACATTTGTAAACCTTAGTTTACATTTATGATCATATCATAAACATTTGGTGCCAATATGAGAATGGTTTTGCTCCATACTGGTCTCCCTACTGGTGTTCCAAAACGTCTTGCAGGTACTTCTTAAACATGTGAAGTAGCTCACTTGTCATTAACCCAGCACAAAATAATGTGAAAACTTCACACAGTAATGACTGTCCTCTCTGCTGTCTCACTGACTCACTTAACATGCTCAATGTAATGGATTGCTTTCTTTAAAAAGTAATTAAGAAACCGATTGCTTGAATCGCTGAAAGTAAAATGTGTCTTCTCCTCTGTAAAGTGTACACATTAAAGCTATTCACACACTCCGGTGAAGTTTGTATATTCTGTTTCTCTGTTTCTTGTGCTGATATCTCTGTTGTAGGAGTACATAAGAGTAAAGGCCTTGATTTTCTCGTTGTTCTGCATTAACTGCAGTAATCAGCTAATGGCCAACTTTGGTCACAAACCAAAGGGCTCTTCAAGGCTGTGTTACAGTCACCATTATCCTTATATTGTTAATGACAGCACATGTGGGCCTGGGTTTCTAAGTGACTCCCGGTAGTATGCCTTCTAATCCAGTAATTGGTAGAGTGAGAGGAGTAGAGAGAGGAGGGGGGGTGTATACAAAGAACACACAGAGAGGACTGACCCTTTTCTCTCTTTCTCTAATTAGTAGTATTAGACAAAGAGCCCTGGGAAAAGACAGATTGCATCCCATCTCAAGTGTGAGATCACTCATGTTGGAGTGGTCCTCGGAGCAAACTGGGAGCAGTGTCCCAGCATCTGAAATAAAGCTGAGAACCAACGCACCTTGTGTGACTCTAGAAGGATAGGGTATCAACTTCAGAGCGGGAATGAATGTTTGAAAACATTCACTGACAGAACTGTTTATCGGAAGCATGTTTTTCTGGATAAATGACCTGCTGTTGATGAATTAAAGACATTACATAATGAAAACTGGAAATTCAAGAAAAAGGATTTTGATTAATTTAATTGGTTTAATTAATGTCTTGATGCATGCTCAATCATCCAGGTAAGGAAATCCCAAAAAGTTGATTCTGTTCATTGGGAGAAACATTTTGTCACTTATCCAAAGTGACTTCTTCAGTGTCAGCAGGTTTCCCCAACCTTATAAAGAGTACATCTGCATAATGACTGAAACTAACACCACTGGTGAACAATGGGCTGTGAGATCAGTTTCTTGATTATTAATATGCAAATTGTAATGACCACTGATTTTTGTTTCACTAGTGGCATCCTTTCACAGTACCATGCTGGAATTCACTGCTCCTGAGAACCACCCATTCTTTTACAAATGGTTGTAGAATAAATGTGTGCATGGCTAGGTGCTTGATTTTAGACACATGTAGCCACTGAACTATCCAAGGTGTACTCTCACTTGCAAGGTAACAGCAGGAGAACAACAGCCACACCAAGGATGAAGATGGAACATGTAAATGGAGAGTCCTCTTCAGACACTGAGATTAATTATGGAGTTCCACAGGGTTCAGTGCTAGGACCAGTTCTGTTTACACTATACATGTTTCCCTTAGGCAGTATCATTAGAAGACATAGCATAAATTTTCACTGCTATGCAGATGACACCCAGCTCTATCTGTCCATGAAGCCAGATAACACACACCAATTAGTTAAACTGCAGGAATGTCTTAAAGACATAAAGACCTGGATGGCCGCTAACTTTCTGCTTCTTAAATCAGATCAAACTGAGGTTATTGTACTCGGCCCTGAAAAGCCTAGAAATATGGTATCTAACCAGATTCTTACTCTGGATGGCATTACCTTGGCCTCCAGTAACACTGTGAGGAACCTTGGAGTCATTTTTGACCAGGACATGTCCTTCAACGCACATATTAAACAAATATGTAAGACTGCTTTCTTCCATTTGCGCAACATCTCTAAAATTAGAAATATCCTGTCTCAGAGTGACGCTGAAAAACTAGTTCATGCATTTATTACTTCCAGGCTGGACGACTGCAATTCATTATTATCAGGATGTCCAAAAAACTCACTGAAAAGCCTTCAGCTAATCCAAAATGCTGCAGCAAGAGTCCTGACAGGGACTAGAAAGAGAGAGCATGTTTCTTCTGTTTTGGCTTCCCTTCATTGGCTTCCTGTTAAATCCAGAATTGAATTCAAAATCCTGCTCCTCACATGCAAGGTCTTAAATAATCAGGCCCCATCTTATCTTAATGACTTGTAGTACCATATCACCCTATTAGAGCATTTCGCTCTCGCTCTGCAGGCCTACTTGTTGTTCCTAGAGTATTTAAAAGTAGAATGGGAGGCAGAGCCTTCAGTTTTCAGGCCCCTCTTCTGTGGAACCAGCTTCCAGTTTGGATTCGGGAGACAGACACTATCTCTACTTTCAAGATTAGGCTTCAAACTTTCCTTTTTGCTAAAGCATATAGTTAGGGCTGGACCAGGTGACCCTGAATCCTCCCTTAGTTATGCTGCAATAGACGTAGGCTGCCGGGGGATTCCCATGATGCATTGAGTTCTTCCTTTCCAGTCACCTTTCTCACTCACTATGTGTTGATAGACCTCTCTGCATTGAATCATATCTGTTATTAATCTCTGTCTCTCTTCCACAGCATGTCTTTTATCCTGTCTTCCTTCTCTCACCCCAACCGGTCGCAGCAGATGGCCCCGCCCCTCCCTGAGCCTGGTTCTGCCGGAGGTTTCTTCCTGTTAAAAGGGAGTTTTTCCTTCCCACTGTCGCCAAAGTGCTTGCTCATAGGGGGTCATATGATTGTTGGGTTTTTCTCTGTATCTATGAAGTGCCTTGAGGCGACTTTTGTTGTGATTTGGCGCTATATCAATAGAATTGAATTGAATTGAATTGGAACAATACTGGAAGAAGAAGAAAAAGAAGAATGCAATGGTCAGTGGCTAGTAGGTCTAATGTCACTGCTGTGTTGGTGAGGTGGGTGATATTTGGAATGAGTGAGCCATTTCTCTGTCCTTCATCTTTGTAACATGCTAGGTCTAGAGAAGAGGGACTTTGTCTGGCAGGTATTTGAAAAGAAAAAATCCCCAAAACAACAACAAAATAATACTATCTTTGTCAGGACTCCTCACAAGTCTAAGAACCTCTGTTTGCAGTGTTCTTCCAGGCGTTGAATCACAATGTATTCTAGGCTCCTGGGTTATTTTTGAACATTTTACGTATATAAGCAGCTGTTAATATTTCATCATGATGAATTATCCAGAGCCTCTGTATGATGCAATATTTAGCAGATGTGTTTTACTGTATACACATGGTTTTCAGGATATTAATTGTTATTGTTTTTAATGTGTAGAAATAATCAGTTTTCAGTTGATATCATGACACCTAGGGGTTAAAGTAGCATGATCGTCTTTTCTTTTTCCGGGTATAAATTATTTAGCAGCTTATAAACATATACCTTTTCAGTGAGTGTTTTTTTTGGACATGTCACAGCAAGAAAACCACATGTGTAAATATTCAAATAAATAGAAGGTGAATTTCATGTACCTGCTTTAGTTCCCCAAGACTCCAAACATGAATAATCATAACAAGTAAAACTTACAAAATGCACACTTTTAGGACAACAAATACACACATTTAGCATTTATCAATTTGCATTTGAAATTCTCCAAGTTAAACCACTCGTTATCTCTAGACTGCTGACAGAGCAAGGGTACCTAAACAATATTGAGCAGATGGTATTTAATGTTGTTGTTCATCTGCACATTCAATGCATAGTCATAGTGGTTACACTGTTCAGCCCAACCCATCATTTCAGTGACACTGCCTGCCAGCAGGGGTGACAGGGCTGAGCCTCGGCGTCCACCAAGGCTCAGCCCTGTCACCCCTGCTGTTCATCCTCTGCATGGACACAGTGACGACTGACCTACAATCACCAATACCCTGGAGACTCCTTTACGCAGATGATATGGCACTTGCAGACCCAGACTGCCTGCCCATCTAAGAGCAGTCGCAAGAATAGTAGGACTGGCTGGAAGAAAGTGGAATGCGCCTGAACGCCAACAAGATGGAGTATCTAGAATGTGGCCATCAGACTCCGGGATCGATCCAGATCGACGGCCAGGAGTTAAAGAAGACCACCCAATTCAAATACCTCGGGTCCCTGGTCTCGGTGGCCGACCGCGAGGAAGACCAAAGAAGCGGTGGATGGACGCAATCACCGAAGACATGCGCGCAGTGGATCTCGCCCCAGAGAACACGCAAGACTGATCCAAATGGAGAAGACAGAGCCATGCAGCGGACCCCGTGCTGGAAAGACCCTAGGAAAGAGAGAGAGAGGCAGTGTCAGAAAGCAGACGCCATTCTTACATGGACCCATAGTGAAGGTCACACTCAGGAACTCACTGACTATAGTATCTGCAGAGAAGCTACTGTTTGTTATCCACACACAGAAAGAAAACATACACACACCTTTCACACAATTCACAAATATACTGTATTATACAGTTCAAAAAGTTTAATTATACAAAAGTATATATCCATGTAAACAATAATGCATGCATGCATGCATCCAATCCATGCACATCCACGCTTACAGTAATACAAAGCCAACTCAGCACAGCTGTGGCTGTGTTTGATGTGGCCATCCAAGCAGAAGAGGCTGTTTCCCTGCATCACTCATGGGTACAAACTTTGATCTCACTGTCGCTCTGTTTCTGTTTTCTCTCTTATTTTTTTCCCATCTTTTTTCTACCTTAACGTAAGTTTAGTGGCTCATTATTGGTACCTTCATGGATTAGCATAGACATTAGAAACATCCATCTTCCCTTGTTGACGTCAGAAATTACGTCTAATTGTTTTGACCTGTTTTCTTTTCTGAAAGAAAAAGAGTACAGACAACTGTTAGCTTAGCTGACTAGCTTAATTAGATATTTAGTCAGCAAAGTGGCATTAGCATCAGGCCTTTTGAATTTAGTTGTGTGTTTGGCATAGTGTTCAGAAATAAAAGGCACTGCAAAAATGTGAAGATTAGAAAATTAGTAAGGCCACCATTGTGCTGTGTGGGAGCCTGTCTATGGCTAAAAATGTTACCATCTATTTTAATGTAATGTAGCTAAAGCCTGTTCAAAACATTGCTGGATCTCTTGCATGTACTTAAACCAAATCATGTCTGTGTGTTAATAAAGAATGTTCTACTCAGTTCCACTCTTTTGCCTGTTCTTGTCTGGGTCTTGCACTTGGGTCCACTTCCCTCTGGTTTAGCTGGTCATAACATTAAATTAAATATTGGCAATTTGCAGGTCTGCATGCTGCAGACCATATCTTTTTTGATTGAACTCAAAGGCAAAGATTAAAACTTAAAAAACATAGGGTCAAATGAAACAATTTTCTATGAGAAATAGAGAGCCCAGTGTCAGGGGGCTGGATCTGTGATCCAGCATTTTTCAGTTTTGTATTTTCATTGCTTATTATATATTGAGATAATGTTAAGTTCTAGTACTATTATTAGTTTGTCTTAGTTGACTTTTAGTCTAGTTTATGTTTCTTCTATGTCTCCTTTATGACTGACAAGCAATCAGTCTTAAAACAAACAGTCTTAGCTGACTTTAACTCTTCTGAGCCTGAAACAGTCGGTTGTCCCAGTTCAGGTTAGTTTAGTTTTTCCCCCAGTTTCACTTTGCCTTGTTTTGAGTTTTTCCGCCAAAACAAACGGCTTGCCTTTTGTTATACTTAGTTTTCTCTTCCATGTCTGCTTTTGGGTCCACACCACAAACACATCAGCCATCCCGGCAGTGACACCTAGAATACTCATTAGGATCCTACAAACAATAACATGAAGATTGTTGCTAGCAAATCAAATCAAATCACTTTTATTGTCACATCACATGTGCAGGTACATTGGTACAGCACATGTGAGTGAAATTCTTGTGTGCGAGCTTCACAAGCAACAGAGTTGTGCAAAATACAATAATGTAAACAAGCAAAATACAAGAATGGCTACATCTGAAACTAATAAATATATGTACAATATATAATAGTATATGCATTTCTGGATGTGTATACTAAATATTTTTCTACGTGTGGGTGTGTGTGTGTGTGTGTACACATATTTTACAAATTAAATAGAGTAAACAATAAATAAAATATATAAAAATATACAGAGTTGAGACATGTGCAAAACAGTGGCATTACTGTACAGTATGGAGTGCATAATGTTAAAGTTCCAGTAGTGAAGCTGAGGTGTCTATGACGTGTTCAGCAGTCTGATGGCCTGGTGGAAGAAGCTGTCTCTCAGTCTGCTGGTACGGGACCAGATGCTGCAGAACCTCCTTCCTGATGGGAGTAGTCTGAACAGTTTATAGCAGCATTGGCTATCATGTCCACAATGTTGCTGAATTCATATGATGGTTTTTTTCTCCGTAGCCTGGGAGATCCACTACATAACATAAAAATCTCTCCCAGAAGAGGTGCAGTGTTTGAAGGAACTCCAGGTAATGAGCTGGAAAACTACACTGATAATGTTGACCGTCACTTACTGTTCTGATGTGAAAGTGTCAGGCTCGATAAATAATGTGTGAGGTGCTATCTCAATTTTGTGAACGCTCACCTCTTTGAACCTTTCATAAGCATATGTCTCACTGAAGCTATTTGATTATGTAAGCCTATAACTAGTGGTAGGGAAAAGGAAAAATGGGGAACGAGCCAACAGAAGTAAGTTATTTAACTTGCTTTTCATGTGGATGCTTGTGTAATTAGGTGAAAAAATAAAAGAAAGCCAGAGTAAAGAAAGACACAGGGTGCACAGGGTGAGGTGCTCGTTAGTTGTAGTCATGGATGACTGAGAACCTTCACAGACACTCGTTAGTTGTATTTGGTATCCTAATATAATTAAATCTTCACATACACACAGAAACCTTGTGGTTTATCATTAACAGAAGTATGTTTGAATAAAACACAGAAGCAGAATATTCTGCAAATATTTTCAGACCATAGTCTATGCAGAAATTGGAAATACAAGACTAAATTAAATTTTCCTCAACAACAAAGATAAGGCCAACCTAGGAAACAAGCTTTGCTTGGTCTGAGGAGACAAAGCAGATATCAAAGAGAAATACAGGGATACCTAAAAGATAGAGGGAAGGACGTGCATTAATATTACAGCCTATTTGGAAAATTTATGCTTTGCTATTGCCACTGTCTTCCTCTTGCTTCCATAGGAGAGGACATGTATTTTGAAGCTGGGCTGGATGAGGACAAGCAGGGGACAAGGTTGATGCTCCCTGCTCATGGAAAGACCCTGCTTTGCAAAAATACCCTTATATTGGCAGCTGTGACCCACTTCTACACATCCATGCACAAGCTATGATACACACAAACGCACACCCACAAATGCCGTAATGCATCAGTGAAGAGGAAAACAGAGGCATCTGGAAAAGTCATCCTCTGGGACGCATTGACATGATTTGCAGGGCCTCAGTGCGTTTCCCGTAACTTTTAGAGTACAACATTCTGGTATGTGACTTCCTGGTACCTTCTTGGGATGTTGCTTTGGATTCCCAGAACACACTGAAAGTCAAATGAATTTTACTTAAGGAGCACAGAACAAAAACTAAGACTCAAATATGTAATCACCCCCCCACCCAACCCGCACACACACACACACACACACACACACACACACACACACACACACACTTGTGATGGAGACGACAACGACTGCAGTAACAGTACCTGTAAGACTCATTTTAGTTTATTGGCCTCTTGGCTTGCCATTCTATAATAACACTACGTGCAGGTGCACAGAAACAAAGTTATGCATGCACACACCGTACTCACACACACACCTACATACACACTTTTCATTCCAAATATAAGGACTCTTGCTAGTTTGTCGCACCCTTGTCTCTACTGTGTCCAGTGTTGGGAAGGTTACTTTTAAAATGTATTCCACTACAGATTACAGAATACATGCCCCAAAATGTATTTTGTAACGTATTCCGTTACGTTACTCAATGAGAGTAACGTATTCAGAATACTTTGGATTACTTAATATATTATCGTGCTTTTTTACAACTACATGAATGTGAATTATTACTTTTACTGAAGGTTACTACCAATACCAACTAAATTTTTAAATGTTAATATAAAATGAGTAACTGTAGGGTGGACATTAGGTAAGGCTGCACTTTTTGAAGTGATCTCGTATAGAAAACTATTCCGTGCATATATAAAACATGTCCGAGACTCCGAATCGTAGTAAAGGGACCTCTGGCTAATACGGGCTTGTAGCTGAAAACTAGCTTTACTTTGTTGCCTGGGTCAACTTTGCTAGCGAGAGACAGAGAGAGGCGTTGAAAGGCTGCTCCAACGAAACTTATTGTTTCGGAGGAAAACACGAACACAGCGTACAGTCGAGTCTTAATAGCTTACTTACAACTGGGCTCGTCAGGCACTCTTCTTGGCTGCAGTGGTTATTATTATATTTACATGCTTCCAGCTCCCGTTTCTGCTCGATGACAACTCGTACATTTACACTCTCCTTTTTCTCCCTCCTCGCGTTCACAGACACATAACGGGTATGGCAGTCCATTCTCCCTGCAGCACGACTACACTGCCCATCAGGCTACATTCTCTAGGGCGAAGCCTGTAACGCTCTGCCTATTGCCTTCATATTAAATAATTTTTAAAAATATTTCTTCACGGCAAATGCCTGTGTCTCAATCTCGCGTCTCGCGAGATTGAGACACAGGCATTTGAGCCTCTTAATGCGTGTTTTGTTTGCATTTCCACCGGCGTGGAATTACCAAAAATAGAGAGGGCATAGCCTAGCATATGAAACAGGAAAAGACCGCCATGTAATCCCTTTATATCAACAAAGTAACTGTATTCTGAATACCACCTTTTTAAACGGTAACTGTAACAGAATACAATTACTCGTATTTTGCACTTTAAATACGTAACGGCGGTACATGTATTCCGTTACTCCTCAACACTGACTGTGTCTCTTGTTTTTTAAAAGAATCATACTTGTTAAGTGTTCCTCATCTAGCAGGATAAAAAAAAGGCATTGTAGTACAAAACGTTTTTTTTCAGTGGCTCTAATTCTCTTCCGTACATTTTTGATAGAGTTAACACAAAACACAAACTCAAAGAGTATTTGTTCCTCCTAGTGGTCAATACTCAAGTGATTTGTTATGGAATTCTTTGATGTGCAATGACCATTAGAATCAGTGACCACAAGTGTGAGTATTATAAAACTTCAATGATGCATTAACTGACATCCTCTGCCAATTTTGCATTTCAGTGGTTCACTTTTTCATTAATTTTTGCTAACTATTTTCTATTTGGTACTTGCCAGGTACTATACAGTAAATTTATTAAATTAGAAATAGTCATAAGAGTTCAGGGACCAAATCAAAACCTTTAAATTCTACGCTATAAAAAGCAAATAATGAGCAGCAAGCTAGTAAAAACTGCACGAGTGAGTGAGTAACCACATTGCATACTGTTATTTGAACCATTGTTTACACAAAAATATCCATTAATTGAGCTCTAAAGAGCTAGCTATTTGCACACCCCACTCTAAATCCATCCCTGCTTCACTCTGTTGTCCAAATGTATATCTTTGATTCATGATAATGTCATGAAATTGAAATCAACAATTTCACTTTGCAGTTTCTTTTTACAGTGTTTTACAGCATACAGTTGGAATATCCCAAGATTCCCTGATGACGACAGCAGATGATTATTATATTCTGTAATTGACTGCACTTTGAAAGAACTCTTCCAATTCCTATATGGGCTACCAATCCCCAGGCACTTCCACTACACCATCAACTCCCATTCATTACATTCTACAAAGCGGCACTTCAGTAATAATCATTTATAACCCCAACCACTGAGAGCTCTGAATATACAGCCCTGATCAAAAGCCAACACTGAACATCAAACGGGCTCATTCACTTGTAAGTCTGGCTGTAAATTAGTGAGATATTATGGCGTGCCAGCGCTGGTGCGGGGACAGGATTTTAGACTAACAAGACAGTTATGGGAAGTGATGACAGCATGCTGGCAAGTGCCATTACTCTAGAGCTGCCACAGTATTCATCTTCATGAGACAGCTAGCAAACAGCTGAAAGCTAAGAAAAATACTGACAGGGTTAAAGTGTTTCATCACTCCCAAAAGTGGTGCATGTATTCACTTAATTTTACTTGGCATTAGCACACCATACAGAACATGTATTTCTATTTTTGCTGACGTCATGTGAGGATAAAGCAGCCATACACGACATTAGAAACACCATCTTGTTGGGAAGTGTTCTGTTTCCATATTAGAGAATCTGTCTGGGTTTTAGTTTGCGCCACACTCCACCAGCTTAAAGCCGATGGCTCAAACTTGTAGCCCTGTGGGCAAAAAATGAAGCATTATCAGAAATTCCTAACAAAGCACTTTCTGGAGTAAGACTCAGCAGCACGCATAGTTAAACTCAAGGGGACAGTTTCTCTTGAAAGCTCCTGTCCCAGCACCGGCTCTTTCTGCAATTTGGGAAACACGGTTTTCAAAAGAAATTGGGTCATGGTAATGGCAGAAGAACATGGCATGTATAAAGGATTGGCCCCTGGAGAGAGAGAAAGAGGAGTCAAGAACAATGGTGTCCTGCTCATACAGGGCCGCGCTTCACTGGTTTGTCAGTGCTGTAACAGCAAAGTCTTGGATTGTATAATTCTACTCCTTCAGCCCATCTCTCTGTTTCTTCCACATTCAGGTAATGCATAGTGTGGTCATGACACCGATCAGGTCATTTCACAAGCAAATAAAAGGCTTATTTTTTCCCTGACTCAAGTGATGGTAAAGTTCATTGCTTTTCAGTGTCAAAAAGGTCTCTTGGCAGCCATGTGGGAAAAAAAGAGAAAGCCATGGCACTTGAAACAAATGTATCCGAAGCCTTTATTCTGCATGGCTAGTCATGATTGCAAGCTTAAAATTACACAAGAAAAAGAAAGCGAGAAAACCAAGGCACTCAAAAAATCAGTCTTTATTCCGCTCGGCTGGTCACTGTGAAAATTTCTAACTCACCATTATGACTACACAAACAGAGATGCTGTTGATTCTTAACAGATTTTAACAAAACCCTGAATTTGTACTTTTACTTCATTATAATTGTTTAACGCAACACTAACAGACACATGAGTCAAGTATATTAAACAATGGAGCTGCACAATAACTAAAGACCCTGTCTGTAACAGTTTTAAGGAATATTCCAACATTTAATATTAATTAAGCAGCACCCTGTCCAATATGCACCCTGTCAATGTTTAAAATTAGACTTCAAACTTTCCCTTTTGATAAAGTTTATAGACTGGGCGATGTTTATTATATATTTCTGTATCGCATTTGATACATAAAGCGTTTTTGGCAACTTTTTTTTTAACAACAGTGTTAATTTTAGACAAAAAAAAAAGAGTTTTGTCCATAACATTTTGAAATTATGGCAAGTATTTATCATGTTGGTGAGATAGAGGTCTCAAAAACTCACGTATCAAATATGATACAAAGGGCATTATAGGATTATACTACTACTGTAATAATCCCTGGGTTTTCCACAGGGTGTGCAGTTTATTGTACTTGATATTCTGTATTTAAAATGTTCTCTTTAATTATTGTTCATTCCCTGAATTTCATGTATGCTGACACTTTGGTTTTTACTTCTAGTTTCTATTGGAGTTCATTTTATTCTCTCGGGTGTTTCCTGTCTCATCAGCTCCCTTATTAAGTTCATTTTTGTGTCTGTATTTTTCCCTTTGATTATTGTAGTTACTTTTCTCTAGTGTCTTGTGTTTAGCTCTACTTTCTGCCTCATGTGTCAATGTCTTTGATTATCTTCACCTGCCTCTGATTACCCACCAGTGGTCAATTCCCTAATCACTGTTTTTGTGTTTTAGTAGTGCAGTCTTGCCTTCAGTCTCGTCTCGCTGTTGTCATCCTCTCGTTCTTTGCCAGTTTATGAAGTACTGGGGCTTTAGTTTGCCTCTTCATGTCACGGACTTGGTAACTCTTGGTAAATCTGACAGCAGCCTAATTAAAGGTTTGCTTTTTGTTTACATGTGCCTGCCTGTGAGAATGCATTTGGGTCCTTTAGACTAAGGCTGCTGTGGCAGTTCCCATGATGCATTAAGTGTGCCTTCCTCACTATACTACATTTCATTAGATTTTGTCTTATCACTCTTCTTTGTGTTTTTTGTTCTTGTGTCTATGCTTTCCTTTCTTGTCTTCTCTTTCCCTACACGTCACAGGCAGTCATGGTAGATGGCTTTTCCTTCCTGGGCCTGGTTCTGCCAGAGGTTTCTTTCTGTTGAAAGGGAGTTCCACCTCCTTAGTGTCACCAAGAGCTTGCTTGTGGATGATTGTGTGATTGTTGCACGATGATGATGATGATGATGATGATGAATGAGCCTTTATTTGTCACTTGCAGTTGCCTGTAGTGGATTTTTGCTTTAAAATTGTATGGTGTTTATTATACAGTATATAGCTGGTAGATAAATAGAATTAAATTAAACTGAACTTTAGTAATGAGTAAAGTTTATTTATATAACACCTTTTACAACACAAAGTGCTTAAGAAAGGTTTAACCTCCTAAGACCCGAACTCTTCCACGGCATGCATTTTTAATTTCTCTTTGATATTTGGGCTGATTGGGACCCAATGAATGTAAAAACAAAGAATAACCAGATTTTTTTTACCTGATTGTTGTTACAAAGAAAAATGAGAGCCACATATGAGGATATTTGTTTAAAACTTCGATAGAACAGTAGCAGTATAATGTCCTCGTAAGTGGATATCAGGCCCTTGTAGAGCAAAATTGAGTATTTTGGTCTAAATAACCCAAAATGTGATGTCCACATATGTGGACACCAGGTCCTAGGAGGTTAAAATAAACTTGATGGGACCAGCATATATTCATGCTTGGGATGTAAGACTGTACTCTCCAAGAAAATGACCCCATTGGTGCTTTATGCAAACTGTTCTGAGCTACACATGTTTTAAAGTTAGGCCACCAGTAGTGGTCATATGTATCTAAAACATATGATGGTGTTATTACCTTAAGGACAAGAACCCAGACTGTGTATAAAACATGGATGAAGCCATTGTGACATTAGTAAAGTGTAGTGAAGTCTGAAGCTGAGCATTTTTGTGAGGTGGACTATACTTAGAAACTGGACAACACTGCACTCATTTGGTAGCAACTTGTAAATCACAAGGCAGGCCCACCCTGAAGCCCACTTTAGTCTCCTTTTTCAAAATTTAAACATTGTCCACACATATGTTGTATATATATATTTAAGAGTGATTTTAAGAAGTTATTCACATTCATCGTTTAGAAAAATCCTATTTTAGGTTCTTTGGAATATGTAACTCCTCATGATTCTAATATTTGTTTTCTGAGTGTTGCTGACACTAGTCCTAGCACCAACAATCATCCTTCCTAGCATATTACACTTACGTATTGGAATGTTATCACAAACTGGTTTGATGAGATGGTTATGAATGGAACTGTATTTCAATTTAACAACAAAACAGACATGATTTTAGATGTCATTCAGCTGACCCTTTTAGTTGTGCACATCCCTAAAACCCATGGTTAATATTAGGAAGCCAGTTAAAACATATAACATAGGAATTACCAGTAGTAATGTCTCTCCTTGGTGTTCACATTATGATCTGAAGTCTGAGACATTCAAAATCTAAGAGCACATGGCATAGAAACAACTGGAAAAATACGAAAACTGCAAAAAAAGATGACAAGGACCTGACAAGGGCTCCTGGAGTAGACAAAAGTTAGATATACACAAGGTAGAGAAGGTTAGTAAGGAATAGGTAAACTCAATTATTCACTAACAAGTGTTAGTGAATAAAAAGCAATAAAACGCAGATGAGGCATAAACCTTCAAAATAAAGACTGTGGTAAACTGGGAAAGAGACCAAGAATAAACACAGAGAAAAATATGAGATGCAAACTGGGGAAAGACAGGAGGCAAATGAAAAAAGGAAAACCTTCAACATGCAGGAAATCCAAAAGAATAATTACAACGACCATGACAACAAACCTGTAAAAAACATATGCCACCAAAACCAAATCAAACATTAATACAGTTATGACACCACCAGTAATGGGATGTAGTAATGATGCCAAATGCAGCCTTATGCAAGATGCATCTTCAATCATGTTTATTGCAGGAACAGAAATGGATCTGAAACATTAATGGAACATCATCCTACTTGGTCACAAACCACAGCACACAGAAAGTACAAGGTTTAGGTTAAAACACTACCCTCCGCATATGCATTTGTGCGTTTGGGGATACAGCAATATGAATTGCGACTCATGGAAACAGAGTACACTCTGAACTCCTACTGTGTATTTGTATGTTTTGCACCACTGTGTATTTTTCTTTGATGCTCAGCTTGGTGTCCTAATCCATATGTTTCAAAGCACCATCTATATCTTATGTCAAAGTCCCAGAGAATAGTTCAGTATTGAGTAGTTTTAAATTTTTCATCACAAGTATGGATGGCATCGTAAAACGTGGTTACCAAGCAACTGCTTCTCAGCCTCCCAATCAGCAGCATTGTTGGTTTGAGATTCAGACACAAATATCATCACAGTCTCTCTCTCTTCACTGCATGTCACTCAGTGTGCTAAACCTATACTGAGTGAAATATTTGATATGTCCTAAATTAAAAAAAAGAAAACTTCTATTCAAAAAGTCTTTCTATTTCTCTCCTGAGGGGCAAATCTACCTCCTGACTCAGTCTATCAACGTCAGCCTGATGTGCTAATTTATTCAGGAGATACAGTACTGTAAGTTTTATAGGAGAGGCTTAGACTTTAAATTAGGATCTTTTGGTACCCTAACCTGCTGCCAGTCACACCACTGGTGATAGTGGAAAAAATATGCTTATGCAAAGCATTTTTCCCCCCATGCTGTTTCTGTCAGGGAGTTTTTGAAATCCCTTTTCTAATGAGAACTGGCATTCCACCTTCCTACAGTATTTCCTCTGGAGGACAAGCAGGGAGGGGAGGAAACGGAAAGATGACAGCACTGGAAGTGACACAGTCAGGAAAAGTCTTCTGCTCTCAGCTTATGCAGAAGTCGTAAGCGGGTTTGTGTGCTTCATAAAAAATGTCATAGAACAGCAAGGTGGTGGTCAGATGACTTCCATCTGCAGCGATGTTATCTGATCTTGCAGTTCCTGTGCATTTCTGGTGGGGAGTGCTGAAAGATATGGATTAATGCAACTTTATAGTCAGTTTCCTTGTGATATCGTAGTTCAGAATCAAGAATTGTAGACTCTCTTAACCCTCTGAGGTCTCGGGTATTGATGAATAACCCTAGCCCTGAAACCCTACCCCTATTTTTAAAGAAAACATTCTTACTGTGACGTAACCCTAAGAAAGACTCAAGTAAAACTCTCAGTAATCATCAGTGATCCTAATCCTAAATTTGGACACTACAGAGAAAAGCATTTTTTAAATTACATAGTCTGATAATTAGGATTAGAACTGGATTTATTTAAAGTGATGAGGATTAAAAGGGTTTTAAAAAAATGGTTGGAAAATATATGTTATGTTAATAAAGGTTCAGCGACTCCCTGAAACAGCTACTGTCTCCCGTTCTCTTTTCTTCCTTTTTTCTTTTAAACATTACTTTTATGAAGGTAAATGATATATTTGTTGTTGACTACTTTTTACTTTTGATTCATCCACAACTGGTGCGCCAGGTTTTTTCTCTTTTCAGCTGCAGTATCTGTATCTGGGATTAATCCTATAATGTCCTTTGTATCATATTTGATACATGAGTTTCTGAGACCTTTATCAACATGATCAATACTTGCCATAATTTCAGAATGTTATGGAAGAAACTCTTTTTTTGTCTAAAATTAACATTGTTGTTAACAAAAAGTTGCCAAAAATGCAATGAATATTTTTCCTTATTCATACTGTTTCTCACAGGACTGTGAGAGCCCACTAGTACCTACTCGGCTCGGCTCAGCTCATCCCGACTCAATTTTTAAGGTTTTCCATTAGGTGGTAATACCTGGTACCAGGTACTTCAGGGGGCCTAAGCAATCACAGGTGATCCACTGATTGGCAAGTCAGTGGAGTCAGTTGGTGAGTCATGAGAGCGACTCATTCATGAAAATTAATTTAGCCATTTTTGAAACCTGACAATGAGAGAAATGGCAACGCAACAAACAACCCCGTGATACACCAAGCAGCATGTATATTATGGCCTCAGCGGCGTCCTGTGTTGTGTTGCGTTTGTGCTGCATACACATGACGTCATGAGACTTTCGGGCATGTTGCTATGACGACACATTAGGACGTACTCAATTGTAATGGAAAACAACAGAAACCGAGTAGAGTCCAGTTGAGTAGCGTCAAGTTAAGCTGAGTACTAGTGGGAAAAAGCTATTTGTGTTGTGTGTAGACCCATGTCTTTTTGAAATTTACATGTAAACATAGAAACACTGTTCAAGGCCTAAAATGTTTTACAATAAATGTATAAATTATTGATTTATCCACAGAAAATTTCTCGAACAATTAATACACAATGTGAAAGAAAGAAGTTAAAATACATTGAATAATAATACTTTTATTCATTTCACTTTCAGCTAATTTTACATGATTAAAGCTTATGATGTGGTAAAAGTTGTAAGCGTTAAATTTGTCAGATATGCATTGCTCGAAAAAATAATTGGGGGACACTTTTTAATCAGAGTATGGCATCAAGTAAGTGAAACTTCTGTGATACTGATCTGGTCAGTTAAGTAGCAGAGGGGTTGTTAATTGGTTTCAGCTGCTTTGGTGTCAGTTAAATAAAAAACAGGGATGCCACAGGGGCAACAATGAGACAAACACCAAAACAAGAATGCTTTTACAGGTCCATTTTGCTACTGACATTTGAGGACCCGATGGGCCCAGTGCTCACCGCCTGGCACCGTGGAGCCCAACTGGCATTTTCCATAGAACCAGACAGTTCCTGGAGGATGAAGTCATTGTTATCACTGACTGGCTCCACACTTGCATGATCTAAATCAACAGGGAGATATTATGTTTAGTTCATTCTTATGCACTTTCAGGCATCTATCCTGTACATCAGAACAACATTTTTGTTTTACATTTTGAGAGAGGCCGGGTGAGTTTAATAATAGACTTAATGATGTGTTGATCTTGTTATTTTTAGCATCTACATGGATGTTAAAATCACTCACAACAATTATTTGATCTGCGCTGAGCACTAAATCAGATAAAAAGTTTGAGAAATCAGACAGAAACTCTGAGTAAGGCCAGGGTGGATGATAGATAACAAATAAACCTGGTTTTTGAGTTTTCCACCTGGACAAGACTAAGCATCAGGCTTTCAAATGAATTAAAGCTGAAGCTGAAGAGGTAGATTGCTGCAACAACATGGATGCAAGTCCAGGTTTACTCCAGAAAATTTCCCAATTATACATAAAGCCCACTTTTTTTTCTTTTATGACATACTAAGTAATTTGTTTAGATAATTCTTTATGGTTCATAAGCAAAGTGTTTCACATATAAATACATAATTGATTTAATTTTGACCCTGATTTAAGCATGGTGAGTTCCACCGTAGTCAATTGTCCCTGGCCTATAAAATTTAGATATAAAATGCAGCAACGTGACTTCACTGCAAAGGCCTTTTGAGTAACTTTTCATTTCCAGCACATTCAAAAATCATGCCCAGTTTTGTAATGATTTGGAAGTTCAGGCTTGTTGGACTGTAAATAATGGCTGCATGAGTGGAATTTCAGGTTCTTGAATCTTTCATGGGAGCATAAAAGTGGTTTGCCTTTATTTAAGACAGGGTTTTTTGGTCACTTTAGAGCAGTAAAACCAGTTGTGACATAACATTGGACAAATTATCACCATGCTGTTTAAGTGTTTTTTTTCTTTGACCTTATACACATATGGGAAACAGCTATTTGCAAATGTATTTAACTACTATTGTGTCTTTTATATTTAGAACACATTTTTTGAATAAAAAAAATCCATATTTAAAGTTCTGAAGAAATTAAAATAGGATATTGTAAAACTTGAATAAACTAGAAAATATTAAAATAAATATTTATATTCAGTAGAAAACATGAGTTAGCTAACTCATGCATTTATTTTAGTACTGGGCATTTACACAGCTGACCCTAAATAGTTTCCAAGCCTACATACGTCAGCGGTCTCTGTTGAGTATCTATTACCACTCTGCATTTATCCTCAACATGAAAATCCTAATACAAACTGCTTTAAAAGTATGGTATTCTTGAAAATTCCTGTGGTTTTAGAATTTAAGCATTTTAAATACTATAGTTATTCAGCCAATATCACTTAATTTTCAGTCAATTTCTTCTTAATCACACAAAAGCAGTGTTTAACTGTAGTTTCATTACTTTACACAGCCATAAATAACAGAGCTTGAGAGAAATAGAACCCCAAACGACTCAACATGATACAGTATAATTATGCATAATTTTCTACTTCCCATTTTCTACTTCTTGAAACACTTCCAGGCACTTATTTTCCACCATTACTTAAATTATCTTTAATTTCAGTACTTACCAGGAAGCTGCATGTATAGAATCAAGTTCTATCAAATCCGATAAAAGCAGCTTAAAAGGTTTGTGAACTGCTCTAAAATTAGGTTTTAAATGGCCTTTTGCCCCATGGAATTTATACGGTCATTACTACCTTTGCTAGAAATTTCCCATAGATTTCTACTCTGAATTCTTTGAGTGCTATCTATGTCTCACTCTTCTAATAACTCTGAGACTTCCCCATCATATTTGCTGAATTCCACCTACAGAGTGTATTAGATGTACAAACAAAAATAATTACTCTGAAATAAGATTCTTAAGTGGGCTTCTTTAATCTCCAAAGTAGTTCACCAAAACGCTTCGATTTCATCAACTCAACACAACTCTTTTTCTTAAATTGTTATTCCATGCACTGGCAACTGGAAGACAAAATACTAAAACATTCTCTTTTTGCTTGTCTCTGAAACACTTAGAGTAGGTCTTCACTGATTGGGATTTCAGAACTCGGGGAGTTAAAGTAAGGGGGGGGGGGGGAGAAAAGTGTACTTATTTAGGTCTATAAGGTTAGTAGCTTCATACAAAGTCTTTCCACCAAAGTCTTTGCTCAGTCTTTCCACTGTGAATTATGTTGTGTGGGAGAGTGGATTTCTGAAAATGCAATAAAAGCCACAAACATAATCGCACTTAGCTATAACTTTAATAAACGTGTAATCAAATGAGGTTTGCAAATAATAAAACACTTCTAGTCGATTCTTCTTCTTTCTCTCTCTTCAAGTTCTCACAACATTCTCTCTTGTCTGATCTTTACTAGTGCTCCTTTGTCTCACATCATTACAGCCCGCTGCCTACCAGAAATACTCGTCATTAACAACACGCTGAATTCTCCTCACGTTGCTGTGCGCTTCCAGCTATGGAGGATAACTGCGATTTAAGGTCCCACTCTCACCCCGCAGCTTCCACACCTTTCTGAAGCTGTTGCTGTCAAGACACCCCTGGCAGTTTGTCATCAGAAGGCGAGAAAGTGTTGGGTGCGAATATGATGTGTAGTATAACTCTGCTTTCAAGCGCTAGGAGCGATGTATGCAGCTCTTCATTATAACCCGGCTCTGTACCTGCCTTTTTCTATAGCTGAATGTGTGTTAATTAGTGAAGGGGTTTATTTGGAAATAAAAGCATGGGCGGTTTGCATTCCTGACCGCCGTTTAAAAAAGAAAAAGGGAGATCTGTTTGTGGAAGTGTGCATTTCAGTGCAACAGTGCTGAACACACACTTGACTGGTAATTTAGCCCTATCAGTTTTCCACAATCCCCCAGGTACCATGGCTTGGCTACAGTGCCAACGTGAATGACTTAATCTGGAATAATGAGTGTGTTAACTGTGATCGGGAGCACAGCTTAGTGTTGATTCCTCCTGAAAACAATGCGTGTTTACAGACATTAAGCCACAAAATGATAACAGCCAGTCGCACAGAAAGGTCAGGAAATTGCGCAGAAGACTGCAAGCACGAATAAGCATGCAACCCATGCGGAGAGTGAAGGATGCTGCCGGATACCGCCAGCGAACAAGAGGTCTGTGCAGCCATTTAATTTAGAAGTGTTAATGCCAATAACCAGGCTTGCTTGGAGGAGGAGAAGGAGAAAAAAGAAGAAGACGGGGGTGCAATTTACCGATACATGGCTGAGTTCTGACGCCAGCACCGAAGTGATGTAAGACAAGAGGGAGGGAGAAAACCAAGAAGGAGGAGAGGAGAGGAGAAGTAGAGAGATAGGGAGAGAGACTTTCAGAGACCCAGACACAGAGCAACTCCCCAGTGGGTATCCTAACAGAGGTAGGCTGGCTTTTCATACTCCCACTCCGAATTAAAATACCGTGAATATATCGAGAAAAATAAAAGTCGTCAACTTACTTTGAATCCTCTTTGAAATTAATGACTGGAATGCTCTTGGCGCCACGTTTAGTTTAGTACTGCAATGCTCGGGTGTGATGCTTAACATAAAGATAACACACCAGATTCATTTGGACGATCCTGTGATGTGTGGGTGGAATGTTATCAAGTTCGAGGTGTTGCGCAAACTGCACGAACGAACTCAAATTCATGGCTCAAATGTGTCGGGATATTTATACGGGTAGAAAAATGAATTAATGACGCGCTTCTGACGTGAGGATAATACCTAATGAGCTCATTTGTTTTATTTGTTCCCCCAGCCTAACTTTGACTCTTAACGGAGCTGACTGTGGGCTCCAGATATCAGCACCTCGGATAGCGACGCGCCGCAACAGCTCAGCAGAGGCGGGGAGAACGCGCAGAGCCCGGGCGGCTGTCAGTTCCTGAGCCCGGTCAAGATATGGTTGTGCTCTCCTGTCTACACTCGGCGAAGGCTCGCAATGGGCTTTAGTGTGTCCATTGCATAATAACTGCAGAGAATGCCCTTGACAACAGTCCGCACAGAGTTGCATTCAGCATGACGGCTGCACAGGACACTGACCGAATAGGGGAAGACTTGCACGAGACTGAACCTTTGAGCGTTTAACCAGAGTTGAAGTGTCTGTGCAAGCACATAACACTGGAAGACTTCTTCACATTATCATGGGGATAAGGTACCTTTTATTGCTGCTGATCTACCTGGACCCCCTGTGCGTCTTGAGCGCCGCAACGGGCGGTAAAAAACCCAAGCCGGCGACCAGGAAGGCTCCGAAAGCCACCGCTATCCCCACGGTCGTCCCGCAGAAGACTCCAAAACCGTCGCCCGTCAGGAAACACGAGTCCTGCAAGGGCTACTTCGATGTAAGCGGGCAGTTTGACAGTGCGTTCGAGTGCAACAACACAGATCACCGGTACTGCTGCGGGACGTGCTTCCTGCGCTTTTGCTGCGAGTATAAGAAAGACCGACTTGATCAGACTGCGTGCACGAACTACGTAACGCCGGGCTGGTTGGAGACGGCCACTCCGTCCCCCATCCCGACCAATGATCCCTATCTCTCCATGGATCAGACCAACACGGCGGTCTACATCACCTGTGGGATCATAGCCTTCATCATAGTGTTGGGAGTGTCGGCCAAAGTTGCATATGACAAAGCCACAGAGCCGCCTCAAGAAATGAATATACACAGGTGAGTGGGAGGAAGACTGTAATAATTCTGCTTAACATGCTCCCTTTAATCAAGAAACAAAGCTGCATATTAAAAGTCTGCCTTTTGCACTTCATGCATATGTATAACTGGACAGACCATAATATGCACAGAGATGTAGAGTCCATTTACAGGCAGGGGCTAAAGGTCAAAGAAACAGGCCCAAAGTGCTGTCAAATGCGATATTTTTCAAGCAAGCAACTTGTTTTCTTCCTCTCCATCAGCGCTAACGAAGTGAAAATGAGGCTGGTAAAGCGCTGGAATGAATGAACAGACTGTTATCTAAAAGGCAGCACTTCTCAGATCAAATTGTGTTCGATCTGCAGCAGATGTTAAATCCCAGAAAAACCAAAGCCTAAAATAATTATAGAGAGAAGTTGAAAGAGTGTTATCATACTGATACTGATTGTGGTAGGCTGGTGCTCCTGAAACAAGTGCGTGCATCTGCTATGAGTGGGAGTGAGAAGGACTAATGGCCAACGTTTATATTTTATGTTTTTTAGTTCATATTGCAGAATTAAAAAAAGAAAAAGTAATTGTAACTAGTGCTGGAGTCTAACACTAGTCTGCATACTGGGCTCAGGAGGCAACCAGCCAGCTGTCAAGAATCATACTTGACAGCCCTCTCTTCAGCCTCTACACATCAGCACATGGCTGTCTGATGTGTTCAGGTGAGGAGGTGGATGAGGATGCTTAGCAGAGATGGCGCAACTGCATCCCATCTCCTCATACTGGCCCCATCAAACACGGGCAGACCAACGCGAACAAATGCTGACACATAAGATCTTCAACACTGAATTGTTTTTTTATTATTACTGAATGCATTATTCACAGTCTTGAGCAATCTTAAGTCTGTGAATAATAGATGATGTTTGCATTAATGTTTTGGCTGTATCAAGGCTGTGTGACACGCATGCACCACTGGCACCACCACATTCCATAAGGGTCACAAAGGAGGGCAGGGTGGGAAAGGGATGAATCGCTGAGGTGGGGAGAGGGGGGAGGTAAAGTGAAGCTAAGATATTAATTTAAAGGCAAAGGTTAAACCACCAATATATTTGTCGTACAAAAGCTTTGAGATGCTGCGGCGCCTTCAAAGTAATTAGATTTCCCCCCATTTTTTCTAAGTATGATGTCAGAAAAAAAGCAAACAAACATTTTCTTTACTTTCTTTCATCATGATTGCTTCTCTCCCTCTTTCACCCCCCTCGAGGGCTTCATCCTTCCACATGCACCTGGTGCGGTCTGAAAAACATTCAAATTCAACCCAATTAGCTGAGATACTCACACATCCAACACTGTTTCTCTTGCAAATGAACATTCGTCATGTTCCCAGACGTGTTAAAAAAAAAAAAAAAGAAAAGAGAGAGAGAGACAGAAGAACAAGAAACGGAGCAGCCCTGAATTACCCATAATAGCGCAACACTGTTTCAACAATCCACGTCTGGTTTTTAACTGTGTTCAGATGCATGCACAGAGACAACCTGTACAAAGAGGAAAAGCCTCCTTTTTGGTGTAATGTTCACACTTGTTTGCTGTGTGCTTGTCTGTTTTTAGGGCCCTTGCAGACATCCTGAGGCAGCAGGGGCCCATCCCTATATCACAATACGACTGTGAGAATTTTGCAGCCATGAATGGCTCACCCAAAGACAACACACCAGTCAGAACCTCATCCAAGAACCACTACACCCCTGTTCACACCTCCAAATCCAACCATGGTAAGAGCTCTTCTTGCTCTCCTCTCTATACTCGAAGCTCTAAAGCTTATGTTTATGGCTGAAGGGACATTTCAGCAGCTGAACCCTGTGCCTGTGTCTTTGAGAGCATTTTTGTGCAATGCATTTGCAGCATATCATCATTATTTGTGTGTAAAATTCTGCAATACCATTCAAATCGCAGCCACTGTACTGACCCTTTCAGCATTTTAATCTTCCATGGTAACATCCTGTAATCATCTGATTTGAGCAAAAGAGAAGAGAGAGCAACAGCGAGACTAAAGGACAGATAATCACAGACTAGCAAAGGTAGACCTGCCCAGCAGATTCTGATAGGCTGGAAGTGATGACCTCTCACTCAGTCAGCACACACACGGAGTCATTTAACCTTGCAATTGCAAGAACAGACAGGAGTGTGAGTCATTAATATGGCCTGAAAAACGGACACAGAATCCAGGCAGCACTGGCAGGTTCACAGACAAAGCAGGTGTTATCAGATGGAGAGATACAAAGCCACTTGGGGAGAGGGACACAGATGGAAAATAATGAGATATTACAATGGAGTTGCTGAGATGGAAAGAAAAACAGAAAGATGTTAAGCCTCTGTGCAGGATGAGCAAATGCAGAGATACGGAGTAGAAAATTAAAGGTGATGTAGCTCTGAAAGCACGGCAGACTTTACTGCTGTGTAACGTTTTCTGTGGCATGATCTATTAATTTATCTATGTATTTACTGTCAGAGAAGAAACTTCCCCTTGCTATACATATACCCCTAATTTAAAGCTCAGGTGGTTGACACTGGTAAGTAACTACAAATTGTGTTTTTTAATTTTTAAGTCCGGCTGGGGGATTTCCTGCAAGTTATATAAACTAAACTAAAATTAAAAGCCAGAAGAAACTGTCTTTACATACGTCAGTATATGACAGCTTAACTTTTCATGAGTTCAGCAAGAAAATTTAGTTTCATTTTTAAAATAACAGAACAATATAAAATAATTCTCATACGCAAACTTCCCTTAGCTAAAAAAAAGTCTAAGAATGACATTCGAGCAACACGTGGGAAGGCTGAACTGTCATGTTGTCATCCAAGGCCTCAATAAAAGACAATCAGCTAACAGTTACTCAGAGTCAAAGTGTTTGCTTGGATGCTTTCACACTGTGATAAATGACAAACAAGCAGTTATCTCTGTTTAGAAATCATCTTGCTGTATAGAAATTCTTATTATATCCAAACTATAGTTGGACAGGGTATATATATCACTTTGATACTCTGAATGAGCACTCAAAGCATTTTCGGACTTTGAGGGCTATCTGTCATTCAAATACTCCAATGCAGGCATCGGACAATTTGCTGTGTAGTACCTTTTCCGAGGCTACTTTGACTTGTGGACTGAGAGAGCTGGAGATCGAACCTCAGATTAGTGGACAAAGTTTTGAGACAAAGTGTTTTGATCTCTGCCAGCAGCTTCACAGCTCAGATGCTGTGAGAAAATGAGCAGGTTGGAGAAATCAGAAGTGAAAGGATATTGTGAGCCACTGTTTTTTACCTTTGGAAATATGGTTGCTAGTTTGCTAACTGACCTTGAGATAATGTTGGCTGTTCTCACTTTCAGTCAGTTCCATAAATATGTGTATCATACTAAAACACATCTGAGCCCCCAAATCCAGGGCAAATAAATGAATTCTCATACATACATGGACGATTACGCAGGTTACTTCACCTGAGAAAAGGCACAAAAGCAGCCTGATGGCAGCCAATATTGTCAGCTCATTGTACAGTAGGAGAACATGTAAGTGTAGATGTGGAAGTTATAGTGTTGAATGTAAAAAACGTCATGAAAATTTAATTGAAAGCACTACAGTGCCAAAGAGTCTCAGTACATTATATTGCAGTATATATTAAAGTGGAAACTAGTGCAGAAAATACAGGGAGTGCAGAATTATTAGGCAAATGAGTATTTTGTCCACATCATCCTCTTCATGCATGTTGTCTTACTCCAAGCTGTATAGGCTCGAAAGCCTACTACCAATTAAGCATATTAGGTGATGTGCATCTCTGTAATGAGAAGGGGTGTGGTCTAATGACATCAACACCCTATATCAGGTGTGCATAATTATTAGGCAACTTCCTTTCCTTTGGCCAAATGGGTCAAAAGAAGGACTTGACGGGCTCAGAAAAGTCAAAAATAGTGAGATATCTTGCAGAGGGATGCAGCAGTCTCAAAATTGCAAAGCTTCTGAAGCGTGATCATCGAACAATCAAGCGTTTCATTCAAAATAGTCAACAGGGTCGCAAGAAGCGTGTGGAAAAACCAAGGCGCAAAATAACTGCCCATGAACTGAGAAAAGTCAAGCGTGCAGCTGCCAAGATGCCACTTGCCACCAGTTTGGCCATATTTCAGAGCTGCAACATCACTGGAGTGCCCAAAAGCACAAGGTGTGCAATACTCAGAGACATGGCCAAGGTAAGAAAGGCTGAAAGACGACCACCACTGAACAAGACACACAAGCTGAAACGTCAAGACTGGGCCAAGAAATATCTCAAGACTGGTTTTTCTAAGGTTTTATGGACTGATGAAATGAGAGTGAGTCTTGATGGGCCAGATGGATGGGCCCGTGGCTGGATTGGTAAAGGGCAGAGAGCTCCAGTCCGACTCAGACGCCAGCAGGGTGGAGGTGGAGTACTGGTTTGGGCTGGTATCATCAAAGATGAGCTTGTGGGGCCTTTTCGGGTTGAGGATGGAGTCAAGCTCAACTCCCAGTCCTACTGCAAGTTTCTGGAAGACATCTTCTTCAAGCAGTGGTACAGGAAGAAGTCTGCATCCTTCAAGAAAAACATGATTTTCATGCAGGACAATGCTCCATCACACGCGTCCAAGTACTCCACAGCGTGGCTGGCAAGAAAGGGTATAAAAGAAGAAAAACTAATGACATGGCCTCCTTGTTCACCTGATCTGAACCCCATTGAGAACCTGTGGTCCATCATCTGATGTGAGATTTACAAGGAGGGAAAACAGTACACCTCTCTGAACAGTGTCTGGGAGGCTGTGGTTGCTGCTGCACGTAATGTTGATGGTGAACAGATCAAAACACTGACAGAATCCATGGATGGCAGGCTTTTGAGTGTCCTTGCAAAGAAAGGTGGCTATATTGGTCGCTGATTTGTTTTTGTTTTGTTTTTGAATGTCAGAAATGTATATTTGTGAATGTGGAGATGTTATATTGGTTTCACTGGTAAAAATAAATAATTGAAATGGGTATATATTTGTTTTTTGTTAAGTTGCCTAATAATTATGCACAGTAATAGTCACCTGCACACACAGATATCCCCCTAAAATAGCTAAAACTAAAAACTACTTCCAAAAACATTCAGCTTTGATATTAATGAGTTTTTTGGGTTCATTGAGAACATGGTTGTTGTTCAATAATAACATTATTCCTCAAAAATACAACTTGCCTAATAATTCTGCACTCCCTGTATATAAACTGGTGCACAAATGTAGTCCAGAATGTAGGAAATAAACTGCCTGATGCTATCCCCTAAGATGCCACCCCCACCTATCCCTCGATTAAATCTTAATCCATGCCTATTTTTCCACTCTTTTTGAAATGTTTTAATTAGAAACCAATCATATAACAACATATTTATATTAATCGATGAGAGAGTCATAACGACCTTCAGAAAATGTGAGCAAAGAGAATATTATAGCTAAAATGTTTATTTTCTGAGCTGTAGATGTAAGCAGCACAGAACCTAACACAGTACATGAAGTTGTTATGGCTGAGTTGTGTGACAAGACAGCAACAGTCTCTCTGCATCCTCATCTTTAAATAATAGATTGTGCATATTCTCAGCTTTATTTGGGTTTGCAGCTGCTTGAATGTCATGTAAACTTGGCCTCTTTCTGTCACTTTCACATCTATCACACACTTGGGGGGGGGGGCATTTTTCTTGCAGTACAGTGCTTGTTGCAGCTGCAGTCTGCATTCATTCACTTAATGTCTCCTCAGCTTAGTGAATGAATTGGTCTATCCTTAATGGTCACTTGCCGGCCCATGCACAGAGAGGGAGAGAGGGCAGATGCAAAGCTGCACATGTCAGCCTGCCTTCAGTGCACACTTGCATGTTTTTTTCCTCACATGAGCTCGGGCATCGCTTTATCTTTATATTGCTCTGTCGCCTGTGTTTTGCCTGCTTGCAGAGAGTCACTGCAAAGAGAATACAACTTGCGCCAGCTCTGCTCAGTCTATCCTAGATAAAATAGAAAAACCCACCCCCTCCACATCAGGGACCTCAGCCGTCCTGATGGGGTTGGACATGAAAGGCAGTGACAGTGCGGGCACAAGTGTCGTTAATGTGTGCATATAAATTGAGAGAACAGAGAGGGAGTCCACTCGCTCACATAGAAAATGCATATTCATGTACGCCTAAATGGGCATTTGGCACAGAATGGCAAGGCAGGCCTCTTAAGGAGAGGGTTCTCGGGTGGAACTGTTGCTGCTGGCACTTCACATCCAGAGGCTTTCTGAGACACTTTTATATCAGGTGGACAGACCTCATGAAGTAAAAGGCTAAGGGGCCCAAGAGGATCCTGTCAACTTATGTCTAAAGTGGGTATAACAGCCATATCTTCTTTGATCTTTGCATTTAAACATGTCCGGTCTCTCTTAGCTGCAGAGATGTCCTCCCCAACATATTTTAAAATCCTTTATTTCAGCCCTTTTCTAAAAATACACGCTGATTTATTTTTTCACATCACAGATCTTGTGTGGCAACATGGTACCCTTGGTGCATTGCAAAACATCCCTGCATTTTTTTTAAATAAAAAAAAAGAGCGGCCTACAGCAAAAACAGTACAGACAGCATAATATGATACCAGCGCAAGTGCTTCTATTTTTATTCGAATCCACTCTGCATTGTTGTGTGGCTCAGATCCTCTTTTAGGTCGGGGTGTAAACACAGAGCACCCCGGAGCCACAACAAGGAGCCGGCCTTGAAAGGGAGGAGCAGATACCTTTGCAGGAGTTTGCCGTCGGTTAAAGTAAACAATAACCGCCTCTCTGAGTAATGCAGTTTGGCCCACAGCTCTCTTCAGATGAAGCTGATTTATTCACCACAAACCACAGGCAAAGAGTTGCCTGTTTTTCGGAGGGTTTTTAAAGTGTTGCTTGGTTTACTGTCTGACAGTTTCCTAATGCAGAGAATGATGAAGTAAAGTTTTCAGGTACAGAAACCAAAAAATACTAGTCAAGCGCATTTGTTCCTTATAGGCAGGCCAACTAGAATTCCCTAAAATCACAGTGTTTTAAAAGCATTCACTTCACTTAGAACACTTGCAGGGATTGGTAGTACTCTTACTGAAAGAGAGATCAGATCTTTGAGAGATCTTATGTTTGTCTCCCTGTTAAATGCAGAAGAGAATGAAAGAATCCTCCATCTCCTAATGAGCAACGTCTTGAGTGGTCAGGCCCAGTTTTCAAAAGTAGAATGGGTGAACTACAACAATAAACTTGTAATGAGTTGAATTAAAGATTGGATTATAATTTATGGTGTTGAGTTCATTGAATCGCCGCATGTTAGGGTTCTCGTAGCAGCTGAAAAGCCTTGAGCTGGTATTTATATATCTGCACTGTATGCAGCACTGAAGGGATGTGAGCTGTCAGTTCCTTTTATGCGATGACTCTCGAGCTTAAAGGTCAGCTGCTGTGGACAATTAGAGGTCGTGATGATACAACAACATTTTCGGCTGTTTGGCGGTTATGACATGATCTTCAGATACATATTTTTAAAAGCGTTCTGTGTGTAGCACCTTCTTTCCACATAAACCCCAAATTTTGCCTAAACAACAAAACAGTGAATTAATTACTCTAATTATTTGCCAATAGGCACTTTTATAATTATATTCAGTGAGGCATCCCGCCTCAACCACTACTACACACATGTAACAAACATCTGCTTCCTCTTCTTGCTGCTTCTTTCCAATTAATCCTTGAAGTGTGCAGCAATAACATCTCCGCTGTGACCTCACTGGCTCCCCATTGGCCAGATAATCATCAGGCCCCATGTTAAAAACAACATTTCTGTGCTGACTGCATCAACATGTTTATTAGAAGCTTTCTCTTGAGTGCACCTGTGTTTAACCTGAGCAACTGAGAGACTCCACCTAATTGTTTCCTGCCCTAGATCTCATTATTGCCCCTTATTATACAGCTGGACTTCTGGCACCCCGAGTGCCAGACATATGTGTGTATGTGGATACAGTAAGTGTGTTTCAGGTGCAGAGGCAGGAATCCAACTATATCCCGCAGCTGTTGTGGTTTAAGACAGCCCAGAGTGGGTTAGAACTTAGGACTGCACTGCACAATTAGTTTCATGAGAGGGCAGGGGCATGTATTTTCCAAGGTATCACTGAAAATGTTTCCTTTAGAGGTTTCAGCTTATATAACAGAGAAACTGAAAAAGAATGAGATATGTGACACTGAGCTACAGTCAAATGGCTTTATCAAAATGACACATATAGTTCTGATCATTCTCTAAAACCAGCATATAAATGGTATTACGGAAGCAGACTTAAAATTCACAGAGGATTGATCAAATACCATTAAGTACACTTAAAAGTAAATGAATGTGCAATATTAAATATTAGCTCTCTTTCTTATAAATCACTATTTATAAATCAATAAATAATTGATCAGAATGATGATTTTCTTTTCCATAGGAAACCTTGTTACAACAATGTGAATATGTTAGTTTAAATAAATTAGCACCCACAAGTCATACTGTCAGAGGCCAAGGAGAGGAGTGGCAGCAGTCTTTTACTTATTTTACTTATTAATCAACCAAAGACCTGGACAGAGTTATGAATCATTTGAAAGCCACTCTGAACTTTGTCCACCCTTATCAGAGAAGCCAAAAATCAGGTGTTATCTGTTTTAGTGCTTCCTAATGAACATTCATACTCTGATGGATGCATCGGAGAGCAACTTGGGGTTCGTATCTTGCCCAAGGATACTTGGCAAGCAAACTGGAGGAGCCAGGGATCGAACCTCTACCTCCAGAGCTACAGCCACCCCCAGCCTTAACACCTCATTTAATTTTTTATTAGAGAAAATATAAATAAGCCCAGCCATGCCTTTAATCATACTCAGGTTACAACCCCAGATACTTTGGCTGCTCCAAAAAAGAAGGCAACAAATCAGAGATCGATACTGGTGACAGAGGTTGGTACCTTGCGTAACTGATAAATCTGTGCCTTAAAGTAGATAACATCATTTGGAGAGAAAATTGCATTAAAGATCTTAATTTGGGTAGAAAAAAAAATCAAAAATCCAAAACTGTACCACAATAAGAGTCTTCCATAAAGCTAGAACGTTTACTATTTGGTACGATCAAGGAAAACAACCCCAGGTTTCTTTTCTGCACTGTAGCCACGCTGACGGAGTCAGAGCTCTCTTGAGCCAATTATTCCTTTTTGACCTAAATTAGCAAGGACTTTATGAATTTCTTTACATATTTTAACCAATAGAGAAAAAAAATATTCACAGCTATCCCACAGATGTGTCATTAAGCAGAGGAACTTAGAGTCATTCTCTCCAATCAATTTTTCAGAGTTAACTTCAATAATGTCTTCCTTTAAAACATCAATACTCCATCCTTACAAGATTGTTAAAAATTTTTTTCACCATTTATGAATGATTTAATTTTAAATATGATTAATCCATCTTTATTAACAGGCTGTGAACCACACGCTTTTAAGGCCCTTACTCAATCCAGCCATAAAAAAACAGTTTCCAACCTTCCTATCATTTAAAAAAAATCTTTGTCAAACAGTTAACTGATCATTTACAAAGGAATGTTGTTTTATTGGAAAGCGTTTCAGTCAGGAGTTAGAGTACATCATGTCACAGAAACAGCATGAGTGACTGGCGTCTGACAGTGGCCTCACCTCTGTATTGTTCCTGTTCGATCTCAGCCCAGTGCTTTGAATCATATCAATCTGACAGAGTCTAATTTGTGTATGTAAATGGGGAGTTTTCCTCAGACACAAAAGTTAGTCATGGAGTTCCACAGAGGACTGTGCTGGGACCAATACTTTTTACATTGTACATGTTTCCTTTAGGGAATTTTATTAGAAAGGACTGCACACATTTTCATTGCTATGCAGGGGAAACCCAGTTTTATTTATCCATGAAGTCTCATGGTACAAATCACCTAGTTAAACTACAGGCATTTTTTAAGTTAGTATACTTGGCCTGAAACATTTAGGACATTTAGAAACATGGTATCCAACCAGATATTTACTTTAGGTGGCATTACCTTGTCCTTCAGTAATAATGTGAGAAATATTGGAGTCATTTGTGACCAGGAAATGTCCTTCAGTGAGCACATCAAACAAATATATAGGATCACTCTGATTCATTTGTGCATTCTTGCTAAAATTAGAAACATCTTGTCTCAGACACTGATTCATGCAATTATAACTTCAAGGCTATAATAATTCATTTTTATCAGTTTGCTCTAAAAGCTTCCCAAAAAGCTTTCAGTTGATCCAGAGCTCCGCAGCAAGAGTACTAACTGGGACTGGAAAGAGACACCACATTCCTCCCATATTAGTTTCTCCTCATCAACTCCTTGTTCAGCTCAGAGTTGAATTTAAAATCCTTCTCCTCACATATAATATTTTGTATTATCAAGCCGCATCATGGAATCAGCCTTGGATTTGGGAAATAGACACTGCCTCTGCTTTTAAGATTAGGCATAAAGCTTTCCTGTTTGATAAAGCTCATAGTTAGGGAGAATCAGTTGACCCTGAACCAGTCTTTAGTTATGCTGCAATAAGCTCAGGCTGCTTGGCTGCTCGTTCCTTTTAACTGGTGTTTATACACTACTACTGCATTTAATCATAGGTTAGAATTGAACTCTGGCTCTCTCTTCCGTAATCTGTTTTTTGTCCTGACTGGTCTCTTCCCCTCACCCCCAACAGTTCTCTGCAGATGGCTGCCGCTCCCTGAGCCTGTTTCTTTCAGAGCTTTCTTCCTCTTAAAAGAGAGTTTTTCCTTCTCACTGTCACCAAGTGCTCGCTCAAAGGGGGTCATGTGATTGTTTCTGTTTCTTTCTAATATTGTAGGTTCTTTAAATTACAGTATAAAGCATCTCTATGTGACCGTTGTTGTGAATTGATGTTCGAAAAATTAAACTTAACTGAATTGAATTGAATCAAATTACTTTTGCCTGGCTGTGTTGGACCTTAATCGACCTTGGATTCAGATAGTCTCTCCAATGCCTGCCAAGCTGCACTACATCAGGCTTTGTTCATAATATAATTATCTTATTATTCACATTTTTCCAATTTCAGAGGTGTAGGTGTGCAGTGAAGAGGTCAGATTAAAAAAAATATTACCATATGAATCCTCAGCGTGCATTGGCTCCAGCGGCTGTTCATTTCCATAGTACATCATTGAGGTGAAAGTCACGATTTTCTTTGTATCAAGGAGGATAAATTAATAATGTGCAACGTTCTCTCTGCAGACTCTTCATGCTATCTCTCAGTAGTGAGCAGTGGGAGAGAAAGCGGGAGGGGAAAAAAGGTGGATTCTGATCACTTTTGAATGGTTTTTCCAGGGTCGTTACAATGGCCTGTGGAGTTACCTACCAATGACAAATATGACAAAAGAAGACAATAGTGCAGCAGCACTAGCAATTCTGCATGTGATATATATAATGCATGCTGGTATGACTGAATGCGTAAAATAACCCTTGTAGCTATTCTATCTGCAGCATGAAGGCAGCACAGGGAGAGGTGTGATTGAGTTCAAAGTGCACTAGTATGTGGGTGGTGGAAACATATTGCTTTGTTTCTTCTTCTTCCTTTTTTTTTTGAATATCACAGCACTGTGTTTGCAGCTGCTGTTCACATTTCAGCCACTTCCCCTCAATCCATGTCTGAGGGGTAATGACACCATGGGAAAATTTTATATTTGGCACAAAAAAAACAAACAAAACACATCTGAGGCAAATAAGAAATTTGATAGAAACACTCAAACACAATTTAGCTGCCCTGCAAATGTTCTTTTAAAGTGAAACATTGTTGATTTTATACGTTAGTATATATATTATATTCCAAGGGTTCTATCAGTATTAAAGTGGTTCTATATTTAGTTTCCATTAAAAACTGATACATAACTTTTTGAGCTTTGTAATTTCTATACATTTCTATATGTCATTTTTTGTGTAAATGTTACATTTTACTGCGTCAGTGTCACAAAGAAAATGAAAAAATCTGTGATATTTGTGCTTTTCAGTGATATAAAAGAGTTACAATGACACGGACAATTACATGCCAACACAGTAAAAGCAATAATCTAAATGTCCAATCTCTGCCATTAGTCTGATTGTGCATTTTCAATAACCGTAAAGTATTCTATCCTGTCACCAAACACTGAGTCAAACTAATAAATTAAATCTTTGTCCTAACTGTCAGATTCACTTGTAATGGGCGCCACCTTTTGACATTTGAATATGAGTTCTGGGAGAAAGCAGGTAGCTTTTATAGTTAATTTCTAACATTTCATATCAAGTGGCTGCAGCTCAGGAGGTAAAACGAGTCATTTAATAATCGGAGAGCTTTGTACACGACATTGGAGTGTGACTGAACCCTGAATTTAGTTTGTGAATGTTAAATAAAAGCATTTGTATGAATCTGTGTAAATAGATGAATGAAGCTCATAGACAGCGCTTTGAGTGCATGAACAGAGTAGAAAAGCACTACATAAGTACCAGCTTATTTACTATGGTAAATGGCCTGTCTTTATATAGCGCTTTACTAGTCCCTAAGGACCCCAAAGCGCTTTACATATCCAGTCATCCACCCATTCACACACACATTCACACACTGGTGATGGCAAGCTACATTGTAGCCACAGCCACCCTGGGGCGCACTGACAGAGGCGAGGCTGCCAGACACTGGCACCAGCGGGCCCTCTGACCACCACCAGTAGGCAACGGGTGAAGTGTCTTGCCCAAGGACACAACGACCGAGACTGTCCGAGCCGGGTCTCGAACCGGCAACCTTCCGATTACAAAATAATCTAAAATAAACTAAACTAAACTAAAATAACAAGTGAGTAAAAAATGAAAATATTAATTTGTTATAGTCCCACAAGTGATTGAATATGCTACTTTCAGAAAGGGTAAGGCTTCAACGGGATGGTCAACATTATTGCAAAGGTTCGATTATACTTTATACTTTACTTTTACAGTTGCCTTCCCTGGAAGTGCTAGCAGATTATTTCCCACGTTGTCTTCCATTGCACATGGTTTAGCATTTTTGTCCCTCTGGCTCAATGTCGCCATTGTGTTTCATGTTGCTTTTTTCTTAACCTTAACTGTCCAGACTTAAACAGTCTAAACACAGTGTGGATATGGCAAAAAACTCATGTTGACCACCAATTGTTGACTGTAACACACAGTTTTCCCCTTGTCTCTTTGAATTTTAAAATTTTTGAGTTGCTGCAGGAAAAGCAAGTGTGCCTCCAACAATATCCAAATTTAAGCATATTTAAATAAAGCTTGTTAATTTTTAGCTTAACATCTCATTGTGAGTCAGATGCTTATGTTTGACATCATTCCCTTATGACGTTTAAAAATTACTGCAATATTATGCCTTCTTATTAATCAGGGAAAATGGGTGTATTTAGTCACTTCTGCATAACAGGATATTTTGGTGGGATAAAGCTCCCTTCTTTATTGATTGGCATGGTGGTTAGTACTGTTGCCTCACACAAGAAGGTTCCTGGTTTGAACCCTAGCTGGAGTTGTTTTGTGTGGAGTTTGTAATGTTATTGCTAGACCTGCATGGGTTTTTTTCAGTTGATCTTATTTCCTCTGTCCCAAGGTCATATATGTTAACTGGTTAATAGGCCATGGACGTGAGGTATAAAGTGTTTGAAGTGCATAGAATAATGTGATGTATGATTAAAAATGCCACTTGTAGTGCTTTAAGCGGTCAGTGAGACTGGGAAAATGCTGCGTAAATGCAAGTACACATCTTGGACAGCACGCCCTCAGTATCTCAGACACAAGTTACCTACTGGTTACACAAAATTTAAACGTTCATATTCAGGATTCAGAACACTAACACTGTGCATTCAGGTCTCCCCAACTGCTGTGTTATAATGTTTCTGTGTTGTGGCTCTACATGCTTGCCTCTGTGTGTCTCTGTATGTGATCAGGTCTCCACTACGGAAAAGAGAGCGTCAGAAGCAGTGGAGGCGCTGACCTTCACAACTTTATCTCTTCTGGTTTTGTGACACTGGGACGAGGCCATCAGAAAGGTAAAGTAGTTTTTCTGTCCTCGTTTCCTTCTCTTTTTCTTACTTAGAAGTTTAAATTCTTTTTGTGCAAACACCACACTTTATACCTGCTGAATGCTTAAAGTCCTGCTCACTGTTCCACTCACATCACCGATGATCAACTACGAGACACTGGACAGAGGTAAAATATTTCCAGATTCAATTTCCCTATCCAGTCCCCATGAATACATTTTGCAATCAAATACAAGCAAGCATAAACATAGCTCCGGTGATGGGCGACATGGGGTGGAGAAGGTGACTTTGTGTATGCATTCTCAACCCACATGCACCTATTAGTAGGGCGGGGGTAGAGTTTTCCCATGGGTAACACACTGATTAGTATGCAGCCACATTGACTAAGCTCTTGTGGTTTATTCCCATCCATTTTAGCTCCAACAAATCAGACTCAGTGTGTGCCTGTGTGTGTTGGTGGCTGTGTGTGTGTTGGTGCAACCTTGCAGTGGTTGCAAGATGACATCCTTTACCTGACCCTGCTTTCAAATGTTTAATTGAATGCTTGTACCGTTTCATGGTAAATGACTGCCTTTGTAAAAAATCGACTCGATTTAAATATAATTTGCTTCCTCTGTGGTGTACTTTGATGTATTTCCACGCTTCCTCTTTGCTATCAAAACCTGCTGATTTCCTGCTCATCATCATAATTACGGCAGCTGATGACCTGCCGTTGCTTTAATAAATACCAGTTCAGATTTATGTGTTGCTCGGTAGACATGTATTTGTGTGTGCGTGATTGTTTGTGTGTATGTGTAACTGTATATGTGTGGCTTTTCTACCAGCAGGAACGGATTCTCTTTCAACAAACATCATGACTTTGTTTCCAAGTGCACAAGACTGCAGGAGCCTGCAAGTTTTCCTCCCACTCTTACTTCTAATGAGGAACCATCGCATTTATGTTTACATGAAATTAGCCGTTTTCCTCTTTGCTCTCTGCTTCATTTGTTTTCATCCCCAGAGGGGGTTTGTTTCACAATGGCATTCATGTGCAGCTAGAAATAATAAAAAAAATAATAAAAAACCCTTCTGATATGCTCTGTAGCCCCTCCACCCCCCACCCAGCGCTTCTCTACCAGAGATGAGTAATGAAGTTTTGTGAATCCTGATTCTTTTAAGCAGATTTTCCTCCCTGTACAAATATCACAATAGCAGCACTCCCGCATCCCTGCACTTGTCATAACAGCAGCAAGGGGGATGGTTTAGCATTCAGCATCTGTGCAGTTAAAGCCGTGTTTTCTTGCAAACTGTAGCCTTTGATTCCTCCACAGCACAAACAAATAAAATGTGACAGACTGAGAATTTGGAATCTTAGAAAGACGTTCTGATGCTTAAATTTCTCACAAACAAATATGTGAAGCTTTTTGCAGAGCCCCAGTTCTTTTTAACAGTATTCTTCTTTCCAACATCTCTGTTTGGCCATGCTCGTGCCCAGAGGCAGGTATTACTGTGGAGTGAATCCTGAAATCATTGAAATGGTGGTGTGAAGTTTGGTTCAGATGTTGTTACTGCTCTGTATTATCTTTAGCAATGTACACTTCAGGACAGCAGAGGCAAACAAACCGTTTAATTAGGGATCCCACACTCTTTCATGGTGTTTTAACAAGTCCTCTACAAATCCACTAAAGCAGAATGGATTCAGCTGCTTCTTAGTTTTCTCCTTGACGGGCAAAAGAAACGAAATTTCTTCTACCTACTTTACATCAAAGTCGGAGTTTCTGACAACATGTGTTAATATTTCCAGCCCAGTGATTTACAATTGTCAGAAAGTCACTTTCTCCCTCTCTTTAACCAGCTTTGGATTTATCCAAAATCTGTGGATGGATTCTAAAATGTCCAAACAGTAAACATGTGGGCTGATGTGAGCCACGTTAAGGTTAACATCAAGTAAACAGCTGAAGTTAAATCATATCGACCTTCATTACGTTTTTTTTGGAAGAGGTTTGCACAGCTTGGTTTGCTCTAGGCCAAGAGTAACAAAGCTGGAAAAATGAGAGAATGCAAATACATATTCACAGGTCAGTCAGTGGAAAAAGTCTGTTTGCCACATGAATTTGAAACAGATGTTGTCTTCTTCTGTTATATATGGGTTTTTTTGCCAGGTTGACAACGAAGTTTAGAAGTCATGATGTAGTCCTCTGGCTCGGATTAGCATAGCATCTGTTATAGCACTTAATTACACAGGCAGAAGGTATGTTTGGTTGGTAATTAGATGGCAAGTTGTGTGTGTTTGTGTGTATAGGTGTGTGTGCTGTTGTAATGCAGTCCTTGGGGAGGACAGGTGAAGTCAGGACTGGGTTTCTGGGCGTCAGAGCAGCTGGATGTTTCACATCTGTGTAGCATGATACAAAACAACTATGTGTCAAATGAGATCAGCTCTGAGCATGAAAAAGGGGGAGCTTACATTTATACTCAGAGAGTATAAATCACCCTTTTGAGTACGATTGAGATTCTACTTCAGATAGGAATCACCCACATTTCTGAAAGTGCTTTTAGCAAGCTTTACATAGAGATCAGGAACTTGAGTGGTCATATTTGACAACCTGGATTAGGGGGTGGTCATGTTTGTGCTTGGGTTGGCAACAGAAGACCTCTGGTTAAGGTTAGAAAAGATGTTGAAATGGACTAAGTGGTAAAATTGGCAATTACATGCAAACTATTTGTCACAAAAAGGTTCAATTAACTGCAGTAAATTTGTGAAAATCTCAATACACATACACAGAAATCACTCACAACTTGTGAACAATTACTGCAGGATAGTCATTTAACTTTAAAATGGCAGAAAGTCAAAAACTTTGGCTTTATATCAAAATATGGCTAGAATACAACCAGTTAGCAACCACTTGACTTGAGCCACCTTTGTTAAAGAGTTGTATATCAAATGAGTTGAGCTCATTGGGACAGAATTCCTTGGGGAGGACAGGTGAGGTCAGGGCTGGGTTATCATCAATGTACGATTATGGAAACAGGTTCCCTACCACCAAGCAATGTGAACACTCACCATGAAAGTGGATGAAAGTCAACGGTTGAGAATGTTCATGCACAACCTTTGACTGACTAGTGAGTAGTTGTGGTGACAAACTGCAACTAAGAATAAATTTTAAGATGTGTTTTTATCTAGATTTGATTTTACAACCTTGTGTCTCTATTGTTTTACATATTATTACGTTTCATTTTGTTAAAACACCAGAAAATGTAAAATACTAGCAAAATCCACATGAGTGTCTGGAGAATGCACCTCTTCACAATTTTTCTAACCTAATCCTTAAAAGGAAATGTAAATTAAAACTTTGGTTCATTCCTTTCTGTCAATAATAATCTGCTATCAATCTCTGGCTCTCTTCCGCAGCGCGTCTTTGTCCTGCCTTCCTGCTCTCACCCCAAACCAGTCATGACAGATGGCCACCCATCCTTGAGCCTGGTTCTGCTACAAGTTGCTTCCTGTTAAAAGGGAGTTCTTCCTTCCCACTGTCGCCAAAGCACTTGCTCATAGGTGTTATATAGTTATCTTAACCTTACAATATAAAGCACCTTAAGACAACTGCCATTGTGATTTGACACCATATCATTAAAAATGAATTGAATTGAACTGAATAAACCAAATGTTCCTGTATGGTGCAATTAAACCCCTGTAGAAGCAGACACTGTTTTAACAGTGAACATAAAGAGATATGACGCTTCTGTTTTGGGGAAGGTTTTTAGTTCTCCACACACATCTGTTGTTTTCTTCATCCCAGTGGAGTCACCAAGTCAGTTTTCTGCATCATTTTACATTTAAACAATACTGAGCCACCCCCTCATTTCTTTAGAAATCATTGTTTGGGGTTGCATATTATCCAGTGGTGCTGGGAACCTTGTCAAAATAGCTGGGACTGGTATTTTTTACATGATCCTTTAGGACAAGAAGCAATGAAACACCACGAAAACACATTGAGTATCCGGCAGCAAATGTCTCTGAAGGACAATCGGGCTCTCCCAAGCCCAAGCTTCTCGTTGAGAAGAGAAGGGTGTCAATTTCATTACCGGACCACCTGATCAAATCCATAATTCTTTAGGTTTTATTGACTTTCAAGTTCATTAGAATTGTACAAATACTATTTTCATTTAAATCCTCAACTCAACTCAACTTCGACAAACTCAGATGTCTGTCGAAGGTTAAACCTTGATTTGGAGACTGTTATCCATGCTTTTATAACCTCACGCTTGGATTATTGCAACTCCCTTTCAATAGGGGTTGGACTGGGCACTCTGACACGCCTGCAACTAGTGCAGAATGCTGCGGTTTTTATCTGGTAGAAGGAAATTTGAGCACATTACTCCGGTTCTGGCCTCCCTGCACTGGCTTCCAATTGAATTTAGGATTCATTTTAAAGTTCTTTTATTGGTTTTTAAATCCTTAAATGGTCTAGCACCTGCATATTTGTCTGATTTGCTGAAGCCCTATGTCCCCACTCGTTTGCTCCGGTCAGCTGAGCAGCTGTTGCTCTCAGTCCCCAAATCACGGCTGAAACTTAGAGGAGAAGGAGCGCTCTCTATCATGGCTCCAAAGCTTTGGAATAATCTTCCTCTTCACATTAGGCAATCGACATCAGTGCTGGTTTTTAAATCCAGATTGAAAACACATTTTTATTCACTGGCTTTTGACTCAGTGGTTAAATGACATGTATTTACTTATATTTTATTGTTTTTGCTATGTTTATTATTTTATCGTATTTATTATTCTTATTGTATCTCTTATATTTCTATTGTTCAGCACTTTGGTCAGCCTTGTGTGTTTTTAAAGTGCTATATAAATAAACTATGATGATGATGATAAATCCATCCATTCTCTTCTGCTTATCCTCTTCGGGGTCATGGGGTAGCTGGAGCTTATTCCAGCTTTGAGATTCAGGCTACACCCTGGACAGGTCCCCAGTATGTTGCAGGGCTAACACATAGAGACAGACAACACTCACATTCATACCTTTGGACAATTTAGAGTTACCAATTATCCTAACCCACTAAATGCATGTCTTTGGACTGTGGGAGGAAGCAGAGTACAAAGAGAACCCACAAAAACACAGGGCAGAACATGCAAACTCCATGGGGTGGAGCTCAGGCGGTAGAGCAGGTCATCTACTGATCGGAAGGTTGATGGTTCGATTCCTGGCTTCCCCTAGTCTGCATGCCAAATATCCTTGGGCAAGATATTAACCCCAAATTGCTCTCCGATGCATCCATCGGAGTGTGAATGTCACTTAGAAAGCACTTAGAACAATGTGCTTGTGCGAATGCACAAGTTGTGTAAAGCGCTTTGAGTGCTCAGAAGAGTAGAAAAGCGCTAATATAAGAACCAGACTATTTACCACACAGAAATTGAACTCCAAATCTTCTTGCTATAAGGCAACAGTGCTAACCACCATGCCACTGTGCTGCCCTAATGCTGAATTACTGCACATAATTCCAATACATGCTTCCAGTATGTATTAACTCCAATAATACATACTCATGTGGCCATGACAACGTTACACATTTTGGACTTTTTCTTCTGACACACAAAAAAGTTATTTTTCGTGTAAAAAAAAATAGGATGGACCATATCACAACATTTGTAGTTACCAGGACTGAACTAAACAGAACTAAAATTAAAAGTCAATAAAAAGAATAACTAGAAAAAAAACCTGGACCTGTAAATACATCAATAAATGCATAAAACAGTATTAGTGTTTGGTTTTAGTGTCTGGCAATGCAGTCAAATTTGTCAACACACACACACACACACACACACACACACACACACACACAGATATATATATACATGCAATAGTTTGGCTGAAAAATAAAATTCAAAGAAAATTAATTAATTGAATTTATAAAAAATATTTGATAGCAATTACAGACCTCGGCCTTTTAATGTTGGAGCTTGGCTGGATAAATTTATCAGCAGGTGTGCCATGGATAATGCATATTTTGATTCAATTCACATATGTCACAGCATCTTTATACTGTAGTCTACTTCACACCATCTTAGAGCCCATTCACATCTCCACTGATAGAAAAAAAGAGCTGCATTATTTTGTCCCAGCAGTCAAACCACCAGCAGATGCAAGCTTTTTGTGTAAAAATATTTCATTTCTTTCAATTTCACAACTCCATTCAAAGCCTTGTGGTGGTGTATGGAGCCAGGTCTACTGTGAGGGTGGGTGGCCATCTGTTCCCTGCATGAATTCCCTTTGCTCAATGCCTCAAGTTGATGCAAAGCAAATACAAAATACTGGCTACCAAAGTGGCTTTGATTTATGGTATGGCAGAAATTAATATTTTATTCATTCTTTTATTTTATGTGGGAAAGACTAAATGACAAAAACATTAGGCTTATGTGTCTTTCTTGCAAAAATATCATTTAGTAAAGCATTTTTATTATCTTTTTGTTGTTACTTGGTTGTCAATTTTTTATCCCTTCATTTAGCATGCACAGCTGCTTACCTTGCTTCTGTCCCCTCAGCCATCTGTCCAGATCGATGCACTGCCTGACACATTCTTTTGCACTTGTGTTTTTTCTTGTCCTCTTGTCCAAAATTAAGGAGGCAGGGAGGTTGAGGCTTCTGTCAAACTGAGCCAAACCAATAAAGATTCTCAAAGATCTGTTGTGTGTGTGTGCGTGTGTGTGTGCTGCTGTCAGATAGAACCGCACTGTTACCTCTGCCTTGGGTGTAAAAACTGCAGAACTCAGTTTGAAGCGTCAGAGTCACCAGTAATTGTATAAAAGTTCTTTGGAAGCATAATCTTAGAAGAAGGATAAGACCAAGGCGGTGCTTCTTCTCGTTTGCTGGCAGCGCTACACCACATCACCACTCGTAGCTTTCACAGACTGACTTCAGTGCCATTGCAAACTTATATTAATTGCTTTTGTCATGAGAGAACTGCAGTGTACTTTTCTATTCACTCACTGTCACTGAATCAAATTCAGCACTGTAAATCACTGTCACATTGTTAGCACATATTTCCTCTGTGCGCGAGTGTGGTTAAAGAGAAAAGCTCAAAATCCACGCCACTGATGTAGTTAGATTACACTTCTAACACCTTGATTGATTAGAATTTTCTGCCTCAGACAGGAGACTGGATTGACAGCTAGCATGCAAATTTAATGGTGTATTAAAAATGCAGCTTGCCAGCTGTTGTTGCAGGCAACAACTCGAATGTGTCCATTTTAATTATTTTTCCATATGTCACTCTTGTTGATATGAAATACGGCCAAGTCACGGCATCCGGAGAAGTGATTACTTCAGACAAAGCCTCCATCCTTGACTTAGCGTGTCATACTTCATTACCTTGCTAAGCCCAACTTTTAATTCTGCCCTGTGGAGGAAGGCAAATTGGTTTTCATGGCAGGCAATTAGTGTTTTTACTGTATGAATACAAGTTTTGAATGCTGCATGTGATGATGCAGCAGCAGAATTAGATGGGGAAGTTAACTTTTTATTTACAACGCAATTTCAATATATTAACAAGTCCAGGCATCACTAATTGGCATTCAACTCGAGTTGTACTATACAACGGCATTGTGCCGAGGGACTGTAGGGACTATCAAGGGAAAGGACTAGCAGAGCAAACACCAGTCATTTGTTTCTCCTGTTATGTACTAACAGCTGTTTGCCTCTGATGTGTTCTTTTTTTTTGTTTACCTTTTTGTGAAGAACTTGATGGCAGGGTATGACAAGCCCCTCCCTGCATTTCAGCACTCCCCTCTGATTGTGACACAGTCATCTCTTGTTCCTCTGAATGAATCAGATGCAACACAAAAACAAAACAAGCCTACAGGCATCATCATTTCCAGTCTGTGTAATCACCACTCCAGGCTGATAAGACCGAAGATGAAAACATCCACCCGTGAAAGCGTTTGCTGTTGTTTAAAGTGTGCAAGGGAAAACAAATCCAGAGATAAACTGATTCACATGGTAGCCACGGATCGTCAGGCTAGACATGGAAGATGAGATACAACACTTAGTGTTCTTAGTTACTCAGTTCAGTCTTCAGCCCTCCTTCAGACGACTTCACGACAGCTTGCGGATTCTGCAAAGTCCCTAATCCTTTTTATTTAAATATTTAATTGTAATGTGTTTGATTATTTTCATGACAAGACAGTACAGCAGACAAGAAGTGGCCTAGGGCAGAGTATGGGTTGCCTGTTCAACCACAGCCAGAGGAACCCCTAATCCTGGATGAGGTCACTAAATAAGCACTTTTGCCCTCTTTAGACTAATCTACATCAATGTGAGTGGATCTAGGAGGTTGCCAAACTAACACTGGAGCTGTAAGGTTATATAATGCAGAATTTCTTCTTAACAGTAATATAATGACCTTATATAAAAAAGAGATTACATAACAAAGGTGGCTAGTGGGATTCAAACAATGTAACAGAATGAGCGAGCAATCGAAATGCTAACCACCCTGCAGCTTCTACCGACTTCTAATTAGCCTTGTGAAACATCTGGACTGTAAGGTGAACTTACACGGTGAAAGGCGTTTCCTGCTGGTCGCATGTCGTAGCCAGAGTACAGACGGGAACCAGACGCAGTTTATACCTCTTTATTATTACTCTCCTGGGAAAAAAAAACACTTTTTGAAAGTTGGAAATGTTTTTCACAATGGAAGCAGAGTAAACACTGTCAGTTTTTTTTGGCTCCATTTCTGCAATTTTGTTAAAAACAAACGCACAAAGAGAATTGAAAGCTGAGCTACTACTGGGAAGCTGGAGTGGAGCGTGGGAGAAGCAAGACAGGACAGCTACAGCAGACAGTGCAGAACTTGAAAACTGATGATAAACAGTTTTCTGTGGCAGTAGTATCTTTACACAATGAAGATCAGGGGCTACACAGCAAGTCAAAGATGGCTTTCTGGCTGATAAGGTGTAATGTGCATTGATTGCCTAAATGTGGCTGTTTGAGTTGGGTTTTATGGTTACATCTGACACTCAACAACATGGATTATAAATTGAGAACTCCCCAATTTCACGCATGTAACCAGCACCTTAATGGCCTGCTCTGTCGTGTGAATTTTTTTCACTGTTTAATAGCTTACACTGGAAGTTGTAACATGCTGTATAATGAGCAATTAGCTTAAGTAACTCCACAAAGACTCCCACAGGCCATTTGTGTATCAGCAGTATTGGAGTATTTTCTCTTTCTTCTTTTTTTTTACCTTTTACCTTTTTCTTTCATTTATTCACGTATATTGTAATTTATTATTTATCTTAGTAAGAAGTCATTTGTATAACAACCTGACCTGACCACCAGAACTATTTATTGTAGGTCAATTATTCATCAAAACAATCTCAGTGAACACATGTTTGAAAAATTGTTCTGATTTTATGTTTGTTGTTTTGTCTAGTGAGGGAGAGACTCAGTATGACTGAAAAAACTGACTAAATTTCCTTGAAAAGCTGTGAGTGTTTACTGCAAGGTCCTTTCACTGATCAAAAACCCTTCAAATCGTGTTAAAGAATAAAATAAACACCACTTACATTACAGTCTCACACAATTACACTAGTAAGTGAGATGCTACTGCAAAAAAAAAAAAAACTGGTCTGAACTCCAAATCTCAACAACTATAGGCCTATTTCCATTTACCGTTCAACCAATTCATTGTGAGCTGCTAAATGCTCAACTATGTTATCCAGATAGCCTGTAATTGTGTCTGTCAAGTATTGTATACTGACTTTTGAGAGCTTTATCTGAGAAATCAGCTGCCTGCTGTGACAGAAAATGGCAGTATGCCAAGCGTGAGAGTGAAACAAAACAGTAAAGACGTACTGTAAACTGACAAGAGAGTCTGCTGATAATTTTCTGTAGATTCATCACAATAAGTGACATTTTTCACTTTGTCATTTGACAAACTGAAGAAATCTTTATGATATCTTCAAATATGACTTCAAAATTTGAATAAGTAATGGAGTTAGGTAGGAAGAATAACTATAAACTGTTCGTAGTTCCTGTTGTCATTGTTTGAATAGCTTTCATGAGAATTACATTGGCTTGTTTTCGAAAAAACAAGACAGTTTTAGTGTTGTGTTTCTTCACATCTTTAAAATAGCAGCTTAAGCGAAATATATAAGGTCTCTTGTGTTGCTTACATCTCTGATGATTAGCTGTTTAAAGTGCAAGATGCTAAAGAAGACAAGCTTCTGTAGGCCTTCACAGCTATTAAAAAAATCATTTTATAGTATATGATGTGGCATCTAAACATGGTCTTACAAGGAATACATGCATTATTTCTAGATTTAAGAAGTGTTCTTCGTGGTTCTGCTGGTTACTTTCCCTACAGCGACTTTTCCTTCCGTTTGTTATTATCAGTTCAGGTTAAAACACTTTGGAACCAGGTCCCACTTCAGGGAGCAATCTCTACCTCCCAAATCAGTCTTAGGTGGAAATCCATCCTGGCTCTGTGGCAGATTTTTTGATTGACAGCACTACAAAGTATCCTGCACATTCAAAATGATGGTCAGGTTCTGGGGAGGTGGCATGGATGACCTGCTGGCTAAGCAAATCACGGAATAACCATTAAAGAAGTGTTAATAAGGTCCTGTGGAGGGCAAGGCTGGGGCTGTGGTGCTCATTAGCAGGTTCCTTTCAGATACATTACAGAGTGATTGGACTTGTCCCATCTCTTAAAGTTCTTCCACTGAATATGTAGGGGAGCCCAGGAGGAGAAGGATAGAGGTGAACAACTGTGTCTGTAAAAGAAAATGAAAAAAAGTGACTTGCTATGCATTTCACCATATTTTGGGCCAGTTTATAGTCTGTTAGAATTAGTTCTGACAGTTCTGTGTTTGGCAGAAATCAGTGTTTGTATTTGTTCCAAACGGAGCGTAGATGGAAGTTTAAATATTTGGATAACTGTGAACAAATTCATACAGTCCAGTCTTGCACTTAACTGACATCAAATTGCATGGCCATTGTAACATTAAAAGTGCTGCTGAATAAGTTAAATTATCTTTCTCAACACTCCCAACCACACCATGAAGAGATGATCAGTTTTGCTGAGGTACACGGCTACAGTGATCAACCACAACATTAATATCACTTCCTTTGTATTTTGAGGATCCCCGTGGCTCCATACCCATTGAAGGATTGTCAGTCAATCTCTGTGATGTCCTGTGGTGTCACTAGCAATGAATCCTGTCTCTCGCTCCTTTGTTCTTTGAACTGTCTATGAGTAGTTTTGCTGGGTTTATTTGGATGCATTTTTCTACTCTGGGAGTGTACAGCCATTGGGGAATGTTATCTCCACGGCAGCTTGTGTCTCTACTGCAACAATTTTTGCCAGGATCAAAGGTTTCCCAGTAGAACATTGCAAATGTAGGATGACAATCAATGTTAGTTGTTAGTTGTTGGCTTCAGTAGACCTTTTGATAAAGGTTGTATAGTTGGATCAGGTGGTCTGTTGTCACCCCTACATTATGTCGCAACAGCATAAACAAGGTATGGTGGTGGGACGCTTCACAAGACGCAGTACCTCATGAGGTACTACAGATGAAGCACTGAGCACTTCTCTTTTACTCGCTTCTTTTTCACTTCCCATGTGTTTCTAAGTCACTATTACACATCATTACTTTTGTCTACTCTGCCCTGTAGTCTGTGTTATTTCTTCATCTGCCTTTTTTCTCTTTTCTTCTTCTTTGTCGTCATCTCAACCAGTCATTGCACATGGCAGACCTTTTTTTAAATAAGGTGTTTTCCTTTAAAAAAAGGTCTCCTTCCTCATCATTATCAACTTCTTGTTCATCTGTGATTGTCAGATGTTTCTAATATTGAACGCTCACAATATAAAGTGGCTTGCAGCTCTGAACTGACATTGAGTGGTTATTATTTGACATTTGTATTGTTGTGTCCTGAAGATCTCTATAGTTTCTCCTCAGCTGCAGAGATTTAATGGCAGCTTCTCTTTCCCACAATTAACTCATGAATTTATACAACACTGAAGTAATCCTCACTGTCCTTTAGCTGAGGACTGATTTAGCAACTGTCTCTGGTTTTTGAAATTTTAACACATGTGACAAACACCTTGTAGCATTTTCCAAAATACCAGCAGAGAACAAATATGTCGAGGTCAGTGAATGACAAGCCACCCTACAATTCCTGACAAGACTCTTGGGTATCCCGAGGAACAATAGCACTTCTAGATACACTGCAGTCAATTACAGTGATGTGAGATGTGGGGGCAGACAGAGGAAATGACAGTTGGGAGACAGCTCTCTTATCATTGTCCTTCTGTTGTGGTCACTTTGAAACAAGTGGAGCTATTTGTCTGGCAGTGAGGTATGCTGGAGGGGAAGAGAAAGAACGCTTTTATCTCTGAAAAGACAGGAGAGGGGAATATGCAAGAATTGTAGCGCAGACAGAATATCTGAGTATTAACCGAGGGAGCAAGCTAAAAAAGTACTTTGAGAGGAGCTGTTTGGCAGGTAACTGGCAGGAGAAGTGATAGAGAATACTTGCAGGCAGGTAGCTGGAGGACAATGGACTGACAAGGCTGCGGTGATGTTTGCCCGAGCACAGTGTACTTTAAATGTGGAGCATCAATCAAGATGCTGCCCACTGCACAGCACGGCAACTTTTATCGCCACTCATTAAAGTAAGTGCAGATATTTTATGCATCAGTTAAAATGCAAGGACATTTTCATGCTAATTTCCCTCTTTTAGATTTGTTATTCATCATCTTTGATCAACATGGTCCTGCACACAAATAAAGCAGAGGGTGTGCTGCCTGATGAGTCTGGATGAATCACATCTGCAAATTGCTTCTGCTGCTTCAGTTTATTTAGAAAACTCAGGACTTTTATTTATGTTTAATGAAACCGTGTGATATATTAAATCCCGCTTCAGTTGTTCAGAACCAAATTGAGTGCAGCATTAATTTCTTTTTGCAAGGGAGCATTTATCATCTTTAAAAGTGGAGAACAAACAGAGTATGGGATTCAAGTTCTGTTCTTGTTCCAGTTCTGTCTCTGGGAGCGGTTCCATCATCAGAAGAACATTTAGCAACTCTAAATCCAACCTTTGCCTCCTGCCTAACCACCTTTGCCCCCCTCTCCGATAGGATATGCTAAAAATGCGGTGGCCTTCTCTGAAATGAAATAAACTTGTGAACTTTGGCCCAAATTTCTCACCCCGTGGACCGTTTTGCCTCCCTTGTGAATCTGTAATCAGCGGCCGGTTTGTGTTTTGGGTCTGGTCCCGGTCTTTGAATTTCAAGTTTCTCTACACTGGGCGCTTTTTGTTCTTCTATTTCACAGCAGAAACAATGGTTTTTAATTGATTTTTTATGAATGAACGTGAGCAGTGAACACCCTCTCTCATTAGAGACATGGGTGCAGATCTGAGAGCTGTTAATCCACTGTTCAAAGGACAGTTATGGGCTTTTGAATCTAACAGCCTTTGTATAGCAACACTTCCTATTTAGGATGCCTTTAAGTCTGGACTTTATTTATTAACTTACACAGCGGCAGTTGTGTTAATGCTTGTTGTCTCTAAATACCTTTAAACTGTTTATCTGCTGTTGCTCTTTTTACACCAGCTGAAGATTCAAAATACCAAACATAAGAGCAGCTAAGCTGGAACAGGAGCAACAATGGCACTGGCTCAAGCTGTTTATCGTATTGAAAACCATATCACTGTGCACAGTCATGTCCTTTAAAGAGTTGCACTGAGTGAGAAAACAGCAGTTATAAATAGTGATGCTAAGGGCATTTTAAGGATACTTTCTCAAGTATTTTAGATAAACCTGGTAAAAGACTGATCTTGCCTCCTCTGTGCTGACCTCGAGCAGCTTTATATCCCACCTCCTTACAAGGCAATCTCTTGCGCTCATCTGTAATCTATTATTCATAACGAAGAGGCAGAGTAGAGACTGGGAGAAGCAGATAACTTGGTCACTTCTTTCTCCATCCACCGCCCCTCAACCCCTCATTACTATTATCCAGAAGCTATTGTGAGGGGAAAACAAATGGAACGACTGCCTTTTGTTGTATAGGAGAGGGGAAAATTTGTATTCTGTGCAGAATTTGAATGTAGATTCAGAGCACACAGGCTATGGCTGCCAGTTGCATTGTGCAAATAATAATGCACGGGAGGGATCAAATTAAAATTTATCAGCTCTGAGATGGTATCCTTCTCCAAATCTATTTCTTGCAGATGAAAAATTGAAAATGCAAAAGTGAACACGTTTTGAGTTTGCTGCTAATTTGCTCTGTTATTCCAAGAGAACTCCGAAGACAAGTTTGTGGCTAGTCTGTTGGGACATATATAGTCCAATGGTCATATATATATATCATAAATGTTACATAATGGACCCCCAGCCTTAAGTCACTAGAATAATATTTGCCATGAGTGGACTAGCTTGTTTTTGTTTCCCTCATTAACAATGACATTTTCATTTATATAGCACATTTCATTCACTATAAAAACCTGCGCAGGTTTGCAGTGCCTTAAGGCAGTGAAAACAGCAAAACAGAACCAAAAAACAAACAACAAAACAAAATTAAAAAACAAACAAACACCTCTTAAGCTCAGGCCTGTCTGAATATAAGGGTTTTGAGTCTGTTTTTGAGTATACGTACAGATGTAATTGACCCCAAATCAGCAAGACAGCTTGTTCCAAAGACCAGGACAACAGTAACTGAGAGCAGCCTGAGACCTGATTCTAGGAACAAATAAAGATCTAGAATCAGATCTTTTAAATCCATATAAATTTTAGATCTAGAGGAAAAAATGAAAAGGTCTGAGAGGTCTGACTGGGTTGTAGAAATGGGGGAGTCAAACTATTGTATTGTATCTTTATTTGTTTCTTTATTTGTTTCAGACATATAAAACAAAAAACAATATATACACACTACATATATTTTCATTTACAGATACGAATATATATGTAGATATACACACACACACACACACACGTATGTGTTCAGATAAACAAAAAATATATAATGAAATAAACACCAAAGGCTATAAAGCCAATGAAGAGCCCCTTAAATACTGGGGTAAGGAATCTGCTGCATTTTCAATGAGCTGAAGTCATCCCACTGATGATTTGGGGCATCCTGCAGTAATCTAACTTGAGATTTTCTAACCTCAGATATATTTGTTATGTGATAAAAAGGAGCTGTGGAGCTCAAAGCTGAGATCACTGTAAAAAACGAATAACTGATGAATAAATATGAAAAAAGGTAAAAAGGTGATCATTTCAGGATGGTCACATTAAATACAAAAACAAACATACTAATGTTTTCACATTGACACACTCAAACACACAAACAAACAGTGGTCCCACTCTTGGTGTAAAAGCTGATAAATGACTCCTGTTGTTGAGATAATCAGTAATGATTATCAATTTGCAGAGGGCGATTGTTTACTGAGCGCCTTCACAATTTGCTAATAGTCACAGATGATAAACCACTACGACACAGTCAGTGAATTCGGACAGAGGGATAATACATTTCCTGATCTGGGCTCAACCACACTTTTATACGTAATTGTTTTATTATCTCTGCAATATATTTAACAACAAACCAAGTCTCTCTGTCTCTGCATAAAGTAGGCGGTGTTTTCCTGGGCATCTATTTCACACTGTTGTACACGCAAGCTGGAGGGACGAGAGATCAACACCCTGTCAGGCTCGGTATTAGGCTGCAATCTGAAAAAAATCACAAGATGTGAGAGACTTGACATGCTGAGAGGTACTCTGTTGGAGTGAAAAAGCTACTCCACGAGTTGTTGGTTGAAGAGAGAACGTGCAGCAAAGTCTACATGTCTTAGCTGTCACTGACTCCATTCCCCCACTGCACATTACAACATGGTACTCTCAGCTATCTCCGACCAGACCTGCAAATTGCCTCTACCTTGTTGCCGTTCCTGGTTCTGTGAACTTATCACATGGTGGGCGAATGAATTATCACAGATAGAGGCAATATCTATCAATTTGTCAGTACAGACTGTGGGGTAATAGACACGGAGGCTGAGATATTATAATTGAAAGGCCCCTTCAGTAGCAATACATAATGAAGTTTCCCTGTGGGCTGTTAAGGGTTGGGGAAGGCAGAGTTTCAGATGGTGGAAGGTGTTTTCACATATATCGAGTCATCCTGTTAACCCCCCACTGGGTGAGGCATGGAGGGAATATGATATGGGTGTGAAAACACAGGAGGGGGAGTCACTCACACGGCTTCATTATGAATCACTTGGAACAGGTCTGTGCATGACGCAAACGTGGTATTATCTGAAAGTGCTATTAACTGACAAATTCAGTGAGACATTAGGGAGACAAATCAGCAGCTTTCCATGACACAGCCAATGTACTACACATCATGTATGTGACTGCTAAACATTTTGCAAAATGATTGCAGTTGTCGTTTGTTGATGTTTAAAATCTAGCTGAACCCATGAGGCCTAACTCATCACTGGTGTCGATCCCAATCCTAACAGTACCAGTTTTAAATTGTTTTTTCACATCTCATTCAGGGAACAGAGACAATCATTCGAGCATTCATTTAGCACACATCTTTTCACAGTTTTCCAACATAAGCTTGTTTTCCCTTTCTCCAAAGTATAGGATTAGGGTTAGAATACCACTCTACATTAGGTCATTGGTGACGCATCTAGGGTCCATTAAAGCCATATACTTAAAACTAAACTGGATTTAAAGTATAACTGAGAAAACAAAATAATAAGGCAGCTCACCCCTTCAGCTTCACCTCCTACTTACACGTGATAAGTAACCTAGTTACAAAGCTCAACAGTCCTCGGGAAAACATGCACAAGAATCACAGAGGGTTTGGAGGCCAAGGTCGGGTTTGTTGCTGCTGCCAGTTGCTGCCTGGGGACAACTGCTGGAGAGGTTTTTTCAAAATAGCCACTTGATCAGGAAGCCAATCAGCAGCTGCCAGCTCTCCAATCAGGAACGACCTGCAGAGACTCTTAAAGACACAGAGCATAGAACAAAAAAACAGCCACTGGGATTCAAATTATGGCAAGGGCCATAACACGGATTTTTGTCCATCCAGCAATCCATAGGGTGAGAGGCGGGGTGCAACTAAACTGTTCTCTCAGGTCTTGGCATTCATGAAACAGGGTTAGGATTATCACCTATGTTGACTGCATTCATTTGGAATTACAGTTCTTCTTTTTATGATTTGGGTTACGGTATGTAAAAAGTGCTGGACATTAACCACACCGCAGTTTCAATGTTCTGTAATGATTTCACTGATATATGCTTTAAATAATTTGTTTCCAAATACTGAACGAATTTTAACCCCGTGCACCTTTGAGCTACATCTACCCAGGTCAGGTTGTTACAAAAATCAGTTTCATGGCACATTTGGTGATAACACTGCCCTCTACTTGTTCAGTTCAAATGGCTCTAGCATAGGGCTTCATTTCCATTGTAAAATATTTGGGACAGTTCAGTGTTTTTGAATAGGGCCAACAACCCAGTGCGTATACTCGTGTTCACACTTATTCACACTATAATTTCTAATGTTGATTTGTGAACTGAGAAAGAAAAAAGATTTTCAAACCTCACTTTTGCTTAATGATGGCAACAGTGATTATGTATGTACTGTATTTAAATGATTTCAAATTCACTTCATTTGTATGTAAATTAAGTGTATTCAGTGACATTAAACACTGCGCTAGATCTCATCAGTGGCACTTTGAGGAGAAAATATTAAGTAAAGGGTAACAAGAAATGGAACAAAATTGATTTTTTTTTAAGTTTACAAATGCTGCTTCGGGTACCTAAAACATTTATTTCATTTTTGAGTGTTAAAAATCTGTTGGTATCTTATGATTGTCAAATGGTTTACAGAAAGGAGTCAAAACCATTAGTTTCCATTAATTTTCAGACACAATATCCATATAGCTGAACCTTGCCTCCAGTTATGAAACCAGTCTATTATTAGTAGTATTATTACTTTCACATTCCTTAATTACGACAATGAAAACCAGTGGATTAAATAGTCACTGAACTCACATTAAATGTTTATGCTGTCAAAATTTGGCAAACTATAAACCAAGACAAAAAAGACGAATTGCTGAACAGGATAAAAATCCGTACATTTGAACTGTGCAGCGTACATTTAAAAATTGTCTGTCAAAAATATGTGTGTGATTCATATTTTAACTACATTTACTTTAAAATATTTTCTTATTAATAAAGTCTGTACTATGTCAGGGTAAAAGTCACAATTTAATATTTGTTCAAAAACCCTACACACGGATATGAACCATTCACAGCTACAGGGGATAAAAGAAAATCAGACCTACTTCTATATGTACATTTATTTAAATGCCAACTTTACATATTTACACATTAGAAAATAAAATATTACTCAAGAGTTAAGATATGAAAATAAGGACATTCATTCTAAGGGAGTTCTGCAGTTATCTTTTACTCAACATGACATAAGAAAAAATCACACCATGAGCAACCAGCAGCGCGGGACACTTTTATTACTAGCCAGTATATAAGGCTTATTCTGTATCTATTCAGTCAATCAACTTTCCATTGTTTTGCCATCTACTAAAAAAAATCCAAAAGGAACTGAGAGTAAATCCTTCTCTCTGGATCCAAGCTGGATTCTCTGCCATTATTGCTACACGGCCTACACTGAGTCTGCATTGGCCCTAACCAGTATTTTATTTTATTTGAACAATAATAACTTAATAAAATAAAAACAATAAAATCAATAATTAATCAATCTTAATTTGGAAAATATAGGTTATTAGCCTACTGCCACTTCTTCTTTATTCTTTTTTCAAATAGAAATGATAAACTATTTGGAGTTTGTATGTTCGACTTGAGCCTGTATGGGTTTTCTCTGGCTCCCGGGTTTTTCTCCCATAGTTTAAAGATATGCTTATTAGGTCAACTGGTGATTCTTAGCTGGCCATAAATAATGTTATTAAGAAAACAAATATCAAAGCTGGCTTCTTTTCCTCACACTTGTTGCAATCAGCTGATTTCAGCTTATGTGCACGAAATAATAAAATAGTACAATAGTCTATAACTTTTAAAATAGTGTCGATATAAAGCATGACTTTTTGTTGTTGTTATTGCAGAAAGGACATGTTTATTATGGCAAAGTTGTCTCCATGTTGTTACTTATATTATGTCTAATTACGGCAGGCTAAATGACTCACTACAGACAAGTCCAAAGCAGCAAGATTTATATCTGTGACACACAGTTCATCCAATTTTACGACACAATGTTCAATCTCAGAGATAAAAGACTGTTTGGAAAAGATGCTAGAAAAGAAATATTATTTAAAGTGGGCAATATGGTGACTGATAGAAATTCAGTGTAAAAATTATGGATGGCTACGTTCTGATGGTTAATATAAAATTTGTAATCTTCCATCTGATATTTAACAAAAGGCTAACTATAGCCTGTTGGTGGTGTTCATTACTTTTCTATGCCCATCCCCAAACGTGAATCACATGTCACTGCCTATACTATATGCACATAGTAATTGGTGCACCCTTGGAGCGCTTTCAAATCAGGCAAAATTAGCCGCATGCTGCCGCTTCTGATAGATATGAGCTTTTCAATCCTCTTCCCAACTGAGTGGAGGAGTTTTCTGTGTCTTAATTACCTCACATTTGGCACAGTGCACTGCAGAGCTGGCTGTCGGGAGATAGGGACTCAACTGAGACACTCAGACAGCGGTTGGTGACAGAAGCCAGGGGAGGACGCAGGAGAGAAAAAGCTCCCAGCTAGCATGCTTTGGATGACAGAAGCAGTGTTGGAGGGGGCCATAGATCCCCACGGAGGGGCAGAAGAAAGAGAAAGAGCCAGCTCAAGGGAGAATCCCCCTCAGGCACATATGGCAGAATTGAAACATCCATATGCTGGCATAAAACAGAAGAGTGTCGATACTTTCGCTCTCTCCTTCTGTCTGCCTTTGGAGATACGGTATACTGGCTGGTCTTTTTTATTTTGCACACAACTCAGAATCCCCAGAGGAATGCTGACTGTGGTAAAGGAAAGACCGATGTTTCAAAAATCCATACTGGGAATACAACATCATGGCTAGTCCATGGATGAAGCTATAAAATAGAGGCTGCCACAAGAACAACAGGGTTTACAGAACATTATATGAAACAACCAATAAAAGTCATTTTTCTCTAAGACATTATGTGTGTGCCATAAACTACTATTGCTGAGCAAAAAAGAAAGTAAAAGTTGCACCTTTTACAACATGTTGGCTGCAGTGTTGAGGCACAACTTTACTTAGAAGGCAAACCTTCTCCATTTCCACTTTGCCTCAGAGAGTAGCTGGATAGTGTGCGTAGACCAGTCTGCCACTTCCATTGGAAAATGCACTTTTTCCCCTAGCAACAGGATATTGGCAGGGTTGCTGACTGGTTTGTAGGCCAGCATGACTGGGATTTACATGACTGCCATCAACATCCGGCAAAACAAATTTTTCCCTCATGACTGGTGGTTGTCAAAGGTTGTGACCCTGACTCTAGGACTGTTTGATTAGGACCGTATTCACTTGATACATTGTTACTATAACTGCCACATAATCCACGATGGCAAGCAAGCTAATGTCATATTGTTAGTAGCCATGTGTCTGCACAACCTAAATATAGACTGGTGATAAATAAAAAACAAACAAACGAATCCATCATGGTTTCTTGGTCACCATCTTCACGCTTCAGTCTGACCGCGAAACCACTTACTCGCTGGATTAAGTCATAAGCCAGCGAGCATACCACCACCATTTGCCATTGTAAAACATTTTAAGAGCAAGACTTACTAAATTGAGGTCAAGTGAGAAAGCCATTTTCCCATAGACTTCTATAGGACCATCTTTTTGCAACCACAGCTATCACCATCTGGTAGCCTTTAGAATTCAAGTTTAAATCACTCTGGATAAGCTTCATTTTTCCAACCCTCATGTTACATCCATGTTTTATTATATCGTTATTTCTACAGACAATATTTAACGAGTATTAAAAAAGAAACAAAGTGTTAGGCTGTAGATATATACAGGATTTAATCTAACCAATAATGACTCAATATTATTTTATTTTATTTGACAATTGAATGAGTCATTATTGGTTAGATAAGTACTGCTGGGATATCACAGAGGTCCAATCACTTAAAGACATCTTATTTCTGTATTTACAGCTGAATCATCTAATGGAAATTCTCCTTTACACTTAATAACTCAAACTTGAAATAAAAGACTAGCGTGTATGTCTTATACCCAAGCAATTTCCTGTCAGTGTTTTCTCTGAGTCAGTTGATAATGGGAAAAACATAAAAGGACCCTGCAGAGAGAGTTGACTCCTGCAGCCAGAGGCAATGAACTGCAAAGGCTGACAGCGAAGCACCCGAGGTGTTAGTGTAAAAACTCTTCTTATATCCATGCCGCAGACACTCTGCTACCAAAGTATGTGTATGTTTGCCCACTCTTTTAATTATAAGAGTCAGCTAATTGTAGGTAAAACAGGCCTAAACACAGCACAACATGACACTGACACCATGTCAGTGTCATGTCTATTTTTTAATGTTTTATGGACAACATATGGAAATTAGCCCTTGGCTATAATCTGGCATGTTTACATGTAATTTATTGTTTATGTTCATTAACATGCACTGTCCTAAATAAATAAAATAAAAAAATAAAATAAAAATTGCCGACATAAATAACTGTACCTGTGTTGGATATAAAGAAGCAATCGTGTCATTGCAGGGGCTGTTTTTGTTCCCCTAGTAATACACGGTGTGATTTAGAATGGACAGAAACTGTACACAGCGGGCTACAACACAACATCTCCAACCAGATCTGCCTCCAGTTCAATTGTGCTCCCTGTACTAAACTGTCTCTATTCCCTTGATGTGGCATTGATCGGTCTACTCGGAGCATTGTCTGATAGTCTGACCACCACCATCAATATTGCATCAAGTTCTTTCTAAACAGCTCAGAACTATTTTGCACTCCATCTAGGGAGAGGTAATAAACATGTCTGTCTTCATTCCCTGGCAAGAATCACATGCCGCCTCATCTCACCCACTGGCTTTATTTTGTGCGAGGGAGAACTGAATAATTGAGATCCACTTCTTTTGTGGCGCAAGGTGAGCTTTGGAAAACAGGACTTGTTACATTATTAATCACTTCAAATATTAATTAGTTATTCTTTGTAATTAGTATGTGGTCCACAGTATCCACTGTGAAGATTAAATGTTTACAACAGAGTAAGTCAATATTTGCTCACTGGAAGTTAAAGCACTCAAACCTGTGGTAGCAGCAGAGGGAATTCAGGCATTCCAGTTCTGTCTTCTGAAAACGCAGCTGGACCAGATTTTGGCCCAGACTCCACCTGACTTCTCACTGGTTTTTTCCTCCATCTCTCTCCTGACCACTGTGGTCTATCTGGCAGATACAGCATCTAGGGAAGCATGAAGATATTAAATTAAACCAGGAGGAATCAGTCATGCAGCTGCCACAATGCCCTGTGGGAGATATAGTAAAGAACAGTGTTTGAGAGGAGGACATCTACAGTACTGGTGACTCATTGACCCAAGTCCTCTAGCTAGCTCATTAGCCCTTCATTATAACAGGTTCTGCAGACTCTGGTGACAGTGTGCTGATGTTATGTACCTTGATTTTAATTATTGGCCTGGAGCCGCTCAGATGCACTCCTGTGCTACCAAATTGCATCTGATAGCAATCTGTGTGCAATTAGGGTCACTTAAAACATATTCATATTTAAACTGGTGGTTTTGGTCAAACGATTTGAGACAAGAGACCAACCAAGTGCAGAGCCTACTTCTGAGGATGTAGCAGCTCACTAATGATCTCATCTAATGCTATAAACCCAGAAGAGAGACGGAGGGAATGCCATTTTCCCCAGTTCACCTAGTAAAAATGATCTAATTTCATGCCTTTATTTAGCTTGATTTATTTAGCATTATAGTAGGTCTAAGGGATCTTTAAAAAAGAGTAAGTGATCTTTGATGCAACTCCCCCAATGAATTGGGCATCACTAAGGTTAAATTGATTATAACTGAAATTGACCATAATATTGGGTTAGAGAAGTAACAAAAATGCATTAGCTTGTACCGACAACACGTAATTAGACAATTAATCACATGTACAATCATCCAAAAGGTACCATTATCAAATGCTTTTAAACAGCAAAAAACAATTTATTCTCATTTACTAAAGCTTTGTAAAATAAGTTGTAGGACACTGTACCGCCCAAAAAACTGCTTAAGTTCTTAATACCCACCTGGTTGTTGGGAACATGTTTAGAGTTATGGGAGGTTTTAGGATCCCCTAAATCTGACCTGTTGTACGTGAAGAGGTTAAAATGTTGAAACTTTCTTTTTATCATACTTATGATTAGATTATATAAAAAAAAGAGAAAATAAAACAATAAATGTTTTATGGCATCTGCAGCTCCAGTTCAATTTGAATGTTAGACCAGCATCACTATTAACCTACTAATTAACTTAGTAATATTCATAACTGGAGTGTTTATGTTTCAACAAACTTACAACAAGAAATTGTAATAACCTTTTTCTAATCGAACTGACATTTTTACACAATCACATGTTCACACGGACATTTCTTCTGTTACATTTAAGAAATTCTGTCTCACGCTTACGGCCAATTGAGAATCACAGCTAAACTAACATGCATGTGTTTGATTAGGAAGCCATGTGTCCAGATATGTCAGGCACTGCGCCTTCCCTGATATATTATTTAAGTGCTTCTGTGTTATGCTGCTTTGTTTTTATTGTATTTGGTCGTAAATATTGTGTTTCGCACTCTGTAGAATCCTTTTTCAAACCCAAAAATACATTCAAAATTGTAACTATTTGCACAAGTGTACATCAGAATCAGAATCAGAATACTTTATTGATCCCTTGGGGAAATTCTTTTTTGTTACAGTGCTCCATTATAAACAACCATTAACAAAGATAGACAATACACTAACTAAGAATAGCACAATATATACAGGCATATATATACATAAAGATCACTTATTAATAAATAGCTGAAAAAGGAAGAACATGTGCAAAAAGTGTGTAGCTATTGCAGTATACAGTGTGTTAAATGGATGAGTTGTACAGATGGCCACAGGCAGGAATGATTTCCTGCGTCGTTCAGTGGTGCTTCTAAACATAAATGATGATCTAGAATGCTACAACTAAAACGACATATCTATTAATCTACAAATAAAGGAAATAAATGATTATTATAAGTTACATTACATTAAAGAAACCAGTCACCCTGTGTTTATATCAAATCAATGTTTCTGATATTTGAAAAATTTAGCATTATATCTATTATATCTAAATCTAGCATTATATGTGATATATGGTCTCTGATATTTCTGATTTGAATTTTTGATTAAACAAGAATATTCAGAACAGAAATATTCTGTCTTTACTCTCCCATTTTAAAATATCCTGGAAAAGCCCTTCCTTATATCACATTTATAAAGCCAATCCCAGCCCACAACCCTCTTTTAATGCAGTGTGTTGCAGTTCATAAGCCTCCTGCTCTTCGCTTGTTAAAATGTAACCATCTATTGACATCAAAATCAAATCTGTGTGCATTAACGCATTTTGTTTCATAGATTTGAATGGGGCCACTTGCTGCCTTTATATGGGAAACTGTCTTTTAGTAACATCAGGACAATATTGACCTCATCTATTTGTGTGTCAGTTGATAGTTGATGTTAATAGATGATGAGTTAAACATTGATTCTGCAATAGGATTTAGGACTGGGCAATGTAATTTGCTTTCTCATTAATGTAAACATTATACATGCTTGTTCAAACCTGACTGTGAGAAAATATTGATCGGCCAAAGACTGAGTTACCTCAGTTAAAGGGCGACGCTCTGTGACTGTTGCTGTTTCTCTCACTGTGTGCAGAGGCAAACAAAGGTCAGCACCGATACAGTACGTTCCTCCCAAAATACCTATGAATGGTAACACGATGACTTCCGGGAGACAACGTTTGAGTGATATTTCAGAAAGTCCTGTCGCCTTTTACATAAATAGCTCGGCTGCTCTTTGTCCTTCATGACTTCCTCCACCCTGACAGGCCTGATTGATAGGATTGTGCCTAATCCATTATTTTAGCCCATTGATTGTGCCCAAAGATCAGTGTTGTGGCAGAGGTAACAGGACCCTCCTATGAGATAGCTCCTTCATGCACGCGCAAGCAGAGGTGTCAGCTGCCAGCCTACTAATCACCCTATGCTGTGAGTAATGGCTATGAAAGCAATCACAGAAGAAATGCATCATCTCTGCAGACGCCTGATCTATCAACCTGACTCACTCTCATTTGACTGAAACGCATGCCAACATGAAATATGAAGCTTTGTTAAAGGCAGAGGAGGAGTGGTGGCTCTAGAGCTGCAGAATGTGATAATTAAACACACCCATAAAGACCAATTGTATTTCATATATTGACATGTACATGTTGCGCATTTTCCAGACATCTCCCTGGGTAAACATTTCATGCTTAGCTGTGGTGCATAATTACAATGATTCACTGGTTATATACCAACAGTCATTTTCCACTTCACTCATCTTTCAATTTGTTTCCCCACACGATATCAGCAGAGTAATAGTGGCAGAAGAAAGAAATGGCTCGCTCGCACACCATCAAATAGCTATTTGTCAGAGAGTTTGATGTTTCATGCAAACAAAAGCAACAAGCAAGGCGTTCTCAGCTTCCCAGATTTGTTGATGGCTTGCGCTATGAAGAGGTAGCAGGAGAGACTCGCTGGTTGTCTTTCCCCATCTGCCATATTTGAAGCTGGTTTTGTTGTCATTTTGACTGTGCAGACGTAATTTCACACAGTGGGGATCGTCCCCTCCCCCAACCATTATGGAGAATGCAAAAATTGGCAAAGGGGCTGCTACATTTACTACAGCACGGGGAAGACCGGACGGAGACATCAAGGAAGAGGAAATCCACACAGGCAGATTTTCTTTCAATGAGTGCTAATGTGCCATGACCAAGAATGTCAAACCTGGCCTTTCACACCATAATAGAGTCTCATGATTTATGTTTTGGGCATCTAACAAATGCAATATTTATCATTTTGCAACAAATTACTGCTGCATCTCTGGAAATGAATTCTATAGATTTTCCTCGCGGCTTATTCTGGTTTTCTCTTGAGTGAGGGTTATTACTTAATTAGATGGGAGGAAGGCTCTGTCAGACATTTCCCCTGCCTCCAACTGAGACTTTTGTTACCCCAGCTGCTTGTGTAGAATACTGATCGCCTGGCAGATACTTTAACCAATTACCTGACAAATTTGAAATTTGAAATAATATATGAATGCCATTCCTCAAATCCCTGCTCTTGCTTTACTCTCTACCCATGTTTCGCTGCAGGATGAGTCCCCTGTTTTCAGGATTAGCTGGAATCTAGAATCTTTCAAGTTTTACTGCTCATTAGAAATAGAAAAAAAAACTCTTTTGAACTGAAATCAATTATAATGAAAATTAAGTGTTGTACAAACGAAAGCATTTCATGACATGATGTTAAGAGATGATTCTTTTTTAAACAAAGTGTGGTCCAGTACAATCTTTTCTTTCATTCTAGGCAAACATGCTCAGTTATCCCCTTCAAAAAGGTTTCTTTGCTGAATTTTATTACATGATACACTTGGGTAATAAAATAATAACTAAAGTGCGTAGTGCCTAAAAATGCAATACGTCTGTTAGGAAGTTGCCGTCATGGTCAAGTAAATCTTTAGTCTCATCAGAGCATGAACGGGTCTTCCAGCTGTGTCTCCTGTGTGTCATCTGACAAACTGTAGCTGACGCGTCACGTGGTTTAGTTTGAGCGCTTTCTTTTTGGCACTCTGCCACACCACAGATTCTGGTGAAGGACAAGGTTCAGCTGCTGTTGTCTGCACAGTCCCTTCACTCTGAATGATACAGCTTGAAGCTCTTTCAGAGTTATTGTTTCTTGGCGTCCTTCCTTAGAAGTCCCCTTCTCGCTTGCTTACTCAAATTTGCAACTGTGCCAAGCTCTCTCCATTTCTTAACGACTGATTAAAATGGCATCAGGGCTTCTCGGTGACTTTTAAATGATTTAGGTGGCTTTTATTGAATGCATGTATACTTGGAAATGTATTTTCTTTTAAGATTTCAAACAAGACAAGTGTTTTTGAGTTGATCAAAGTCAAACCAGACTGCTGGTTCTATAGCCATGTTGTCATCTAGAGGAGGCTGCACTTCAACTGCTTAATAACCCATAACATGGCACTTCCTATAACATAAATCTAATAAGAATGTAAAAGGAAGGGTCCTTTTGATTCAAGTCTGCTTTTCCAATGCATTTCATTATGGCATCTTGAACTTGAGTTGGCGGAGTTTGCAGAACAGGGCTGAAATTCAGTGGAATTTGTGGAAAGAATAGCAGAACCAAGTAGTTGAAAAACTTTTCTTGGTCTGAAAAATGAAGCTTATGCTGAAATCTGTGTTCTTTGTAATTTTCCTGCAGGAGATGACTACTATTGTAGTAGTAGGAAAACTGCTCTTTTGCTCCGTTACCTCAGTAAGCTTTGTTCAATTACTAGTTTTGAGTCGCATTTAAAAAAACACATTATGTTCATTTTGTAATTTATGAACCAAAATAAGGTTTTGGTGTTTTGAGAGCCCAGTTGCAGCAAAAAAGCCCTATGCAAGTACCAGTCCATTTAAACTGCTCTTGAAGCTACCACCGTGGCTGTTTTGAATACTTTAATGTGTATTTATGTGTCTTTATTAATCCAGCCATGGAAAATAGGGTTGGTATGGCTCTTAAACGATGGGATCAACGCACACTTACCTGTTTGATGCCTTTTAATATATTTGTGAGTCCCCACTAAGTAAGCATATTTATCTTCTATATAAAAATCTGGTGTATATAATATGATGTGATTCCATTACAGCATGTTCTCTGTGTTTAACCTAATGATTACTCTGCGTAAAAGATCAGGGCACCACCCCTGACTGCCTGAAGTAGAATTTCCACAAAAAGTTAGAAAATAGATTTTTTTCAGTATTTCAATAGAAACAACAAATTGAAAATTAGTTCAGAAATTCCCAAAGTTATTGGGATACTATTATTAATCGATGATTGCTCTTCCAACTTCTCTATCTTGACTTGTAGGTGGCGCAAATTAGTTAATCAGAGAATTACTACATGCTCAAATGTATCCTATGCAACCAGCAGAAAGGTTCATTATGCCATCACTACACTAGTGTGGATAAAAAGGGGGTGGGGTGGCTGTAGCTCAGGAGGTAGAGCAGGTGATCTACTGATTGGAACGTTAGTGGTTCAAGCCCTGGCTCCACCAGTTTGCATGGCAAGTATCCTTGGGCAAGATACAAACCCCAAGTTGCTCTCTGATGCGTCCATTGAAGCATGAATTAGGAAGCTATAAAAAAAAAATTAGAAGAAAAGTGATCAGTTGAATGTTGTATAGAGCGCTTTGAGTACCCTAGGGAGAGTCAAAAAGCAAAAAGCCACATCTAGTATAGATGGGAATGCGTACTTTCTATAGGCGGTGCAGACTGTGTGTGAACTGAAAACAAAAATCTGCAAAAGAGACAAGGTTTTACTTCCCAGTGAGAAACATGAAATACTAAGAATCCTAAATACTGTCCTATAAAAACCTTTTGTGTAGCTTTTCCTCGCTCGCCACCAAATCAATCACAATTGCTGTGATCGGTACAACTGATGTGACCAGTGGCATCTTTCTTACATGTTAATAAAGCCATGCTGAACGGTGCACTATTCTCAGCTGGAGCTCTGTAGCCTGTGGCTGCTCACTAAATCTCAATGACTTCATTAAATCATTACCATGAGTCACGGCATGCAGTGCCAACAGCAATTAAAACACAACAGAAAAGAACAGAGTCCTTGGGCCACTGTTTTGCTCTTGAGACTGCTACGCTTTACTAGATTTGGGAGAATGATTGACATACCAATAGGTCCCTAGGTGGATTAAAGAGCCTTAATCAATATTCAAATTTGTCTCACTCACACCCTTTGCCTGGAGCCAATTGTGCAAACCATGTCAAGTGCTGTCTGCTTTTGTGCTTCAGGCTGATTTTGAAGCAGGACACATTTTCTGTCACATCCAGGAATGTGATGAGCCTCTGAAATTTTAATGGCGCAAATGGTGAAAAATGATTGATAAATGGTGTCAAAGCTTTAATTCTAGTCTCTCCTCTTTTCTTCTGCAGAAACACATTTCTATTCATGAAGTAAACCCGTCATAGCCATGATACCGCATCCTTATGTTTCTTTTATAAAACTCCAGCAAAATGGTAATTGAATTGCAACAGTAGGCTTCCGTCCCTTATGCAGTCTTAAAGAAGCCTTTATCTTAGCAAATGACTGACAGTTGATTATGAAAAACCCAGCTTTTTCTTTTTTTCCTCTTGTGTAAAGACGATCCACCCACACCTTCTGCTTTTGTGTGCACCATTGTTATGGCTCCATTGTTAATGAGTTTAGAATTAACTGTCTGTATTGACTGGAGACCGGAGACCCTGCTGAGGCTGATTGTGTTGTTGAATGGGGAACTGGAGAAGTATGGACAGGGTGCACAGTGTGTGCAGGTGTCTGCTCGCTGTCTAGAAGTGGGAAGGGTTTTTCACAGTGGTCGCACTTCAGTACAGGTGACTGCTGTGGAGCCTGACATCAGGTGTCATCTGGTGGCAATTCATCTTTACTTTGAATTTTATTGTAATTTTTTTTATTTTGATGTAAAGAAAGCATCAACTGCTAAAGCTGGAGCACCAGTTAAAAGAGGGCATTAAATACTACCTAAACTAATCCATTGCACTCAGTTCTACTTGTATACTCAGAGACATTTGGCATTAGCCATTGTAAGCGTAGATATATTTGTATACCAGTTCTTACTGCTTTTTTCCAGCAATGGAAGAACAGAGTGATTAGACACAGCATCTGAATGTTTTCACTCATAAGACAACTTTTATCGAATCATATATAAATATGTATGTATTCATTATGACTTGAAACAAGCCCACAATTTCTATGGAGAAGGAAATTGTATTGTAACCAGAAGAGTTCTCTCATGCTGATCATTAGAAAGAAGGTATTTCCACACTGAGTTCACTTCTCAAACCCAGACTTGGTTTTAACACGTCTGTATTGTTTGACAGCTATTTTGGAAACATTATATTCTTGACTTGCATATGTGCACATGTGCAGTTATGTAGACCAGTTATTTTTTCACCCACGTTCAACCAATTTCTGAATGTAACATTTCTGAACACCTTGCTGGAATTTCTTACCTTAACTTATTACTATTTAGTGGCCAAAGATCCCTGAGAGATCACTGTAATCACTTTTTTTCTTAATAACATAAGAAATCACACACTAATTATTATTAAACGTAAACTCAAATGAATTTTAGGATTAAGCAATGAAGTAATGACATTAATGAGCAGTAGAATCATGATGTGGAAGCAAGCCCAGAAGCTAAAAAACTTCTTTATTCATCCATTTTTAGTGGATGTGGTTTTTCACGATTTTAAGATTTGACATTGTTGTATTGTAGGGTCTTTACCTACAATATGAATGCCTTGAGGTGATTGTTGTTGGCATTTGGCCTGATAAAAACTGAATTGAATTTAAATTGTGTATTTAGATAGGAGTGTACTGGAGGTGTGCATGCAAGTAGGCCATTTAGTTTAAGCCAGCCAAGACTACGGCAACTTTAATGAGTTTTGGTCTTGAGGATATCTGAAGTCAGAGTGCTGCTTATATGCTTAGTTTCCCTGCTGATTGTCAGTTCATTAAATACCTTCAATGCCATTCTTTAAAAAATATCTATCTATCAATGTTAAACACAGAAGATGTCTCATGTGGATCAAGTAGGTGAAGAATTTATAGAAAGACAATGCTGGGAAACACAGTACTATTTAAACCATCTGTCACAGGTCAAGCAATTTTAGTTATATAGCAGTGCTAAAAAGTATACTGTAGTAATCTGGCTGGATGCCTCCTGTGCTTCTGCTACTTCTCTTTCCCTCTGTCCTACAGCATAGTTCTCCAAAATGAGCTTGTGGACAGGAGATGAGATATGATCCTTGGAATTAAAACAGCATTTTCTACTTTGATCATCCAGCACTGTGTGAAGCACTGAAATAAGACTCTTCTTTATCGAATCTCTACTCTCACTCTCCCTCTCTTAATCTTTCCCTTGCTTGCTCACCCCACTCTTTCTGAGCTTGGGGGATAGCTGTATGAGATGAAGAGTTAATGAAGATTTTTTTTCTTCCCCTGCATGAAGACGGGTAAACTCTTGACAACTTTGTACTCTGCTTTTGTTAATCATGTCACGATCAGCTTTCATGCTTTACAATCCCAACCCCTGAACCAGTTAAGCATGAATACTTAACATTGTTATTTTCAAGTCTCTATGAATACGGCTTAAATAACTGCATGAGCTGCTGCTACACAAATGAATCGGGACTGTAGTTGGCCGAATGGCTTCAGCCTTCTCCGTGTAACAATCTCAGTAATCTCCCTGTTTATTTCTTTTCATTACACACCATCTTATTTTATACCACTTACACGCCCTTGTCCTTACACAAACACTCATATGTGGCCATGTCTTCATAAACTGCTACTGAGATGCAACATTGTCAAATAGCCATTTAAGATGCTATCATCTGATATGGAGGCTGACGTGGGATGATGCTAGAAGTGTAGTTATGTAAGCAGCTTTCTCAGGGACTGATAGCAATCCAGCAGGGGAGCGGCGGTGTGTGTGTGTGTGGATTAGGGTTGCCAACCGTCCCTTAAAAACGGAATCGTCCCGTATTTAGAAACAAAAGTACACGTCCCGTATTGAGCTAATAAGGGACGCACTTTGTCCCATAATACAGTGAGAATCAAAAGTAGTCTATAAATGTTAATGGAATTAACGCTTTGTTTGAAAACATAATTCCCAGCCCCTCTCCTGCTTTGTGACCAATGAGCTGACAGCACACTTATGACAATTCGAGTATGACAATTCAGATTATCTCATTGGTCGAGGAAAGGTCGCTTGCGGAGAAAATACCGGAAGACAACAGATGACCACAACAACAAGCATGGCCAACAGGGAAACAAACGCCGACACTGCGGTGCACGTCTCGGACGACAGTACACCTAAAGCTGGGCAGACACTGTGATTTTTTTCAGTCACGTTATTCAGCTCCTGCTCAAACTGCACGATTGACTCGCAGGGATTAGAAGTTTGCAGGTCACGATGCAGGGTCTCACACTATACCGCCCGATGCTCTGATGCGACCTGAGTGCTCACACTGTGCCAACATAACATGAAGGTTATAACAGAAAATCTGTCGCTCGCTCTCTCTGTCTTTCACTCACACAGACACACCACCACCATCAACTTTGCTAAATTGCTAATGAAAAACATGATCAGGCAGCTGTGATTGAGCAGCGATGTAAATCCAACTATTTTCACGGTTGTTGTGGTCGTGATAATTTTGTGATGCCACATCGAAAAGGCTCGGATGAGCTTTCCAAAGTTCTACAAGTGCCTCCATCACTTGTGTCCAGATCACACGCTGCACAGCCGTGCTGCGCCGTCTTTTTCACCGATGTTTACGTGTTTGCGCATGAGCAGTGTGAGCGGCTGTGGTGACACCCTCACGAGCGATTGATGATCGGGAGCTGGTCGTGAGGTGTTAATCGCTTCTCGTTACCCCACGTATACTACACGATGCACGATGAAGGCCAAAATCGGGCCGATCACCAAATCGGTCGCACGACTCAAAAATCGGCTCAAAATGGGCCAAAAATCGCACAGTGTGAGCCCAGCATTAGAGCAGCAATGTTTGTTCCCCTCAGAGAAAGAAAAGAAAAAAGGCTGCAAAAGTACAGGGAGGACTGGGAAAAGGAAAACACCTGGCTGGGAAAGTGCACGATAACACCTATAAAGCGCACTGCACTGTGTGCCGGCGCACTTTTTCCATAGGCATGCTTCTAGTGGTGGGCACAAGAAGAACATGAGGGGCGTGAAAGCTCGGGGAACCCTTAACCAATTTTTTGTCCACCAGGCCACGGCAGAAGCAGATATGGTATGTAAACACTGGTTTGTTGTTTAAACCCTCTGGTTAAGGTTAATATGGGCATGTGCAGTGAATATCAGCGCTATGTGGCCAGAAGTGTAATAATATAATTTATTTTGTGTAATAAACAACTGCAAGGATAGATGATTACAACAAATAGATGACTAATACATAAAAGTAATACATAGATGAATAATGATGATGAGTTAAGGTGCGTAATCATGGGAACAAGCGGGTTTACAAACAGGAGCAGCTGATTAGCATTAGAAAAGCTGAAATAATACCTCAACTGAAGCCAATTGTACTAAATGCACTAAATGTGCACTGTTACAAGAATATTTTTCGTTCTATTGCTTTCTATTAATTTATATAATTTTAAGTTAAGCAGGACAGAGTTCTTTTAAAGAAAGATTTACTTATATTCTCAAAAGTTAAGCATGACAGGCTTCTGTTTAAGAAAGAGACCTGTTTTACTGTGTTAATGTTGTCATTTTGAGCTAAAAATAAATGGCTAAATGATCATTTGTTTCCCATATGGTCATATCACAAAGAATATGCATCTGCTTAAATCAAATTCAAGTCAAATGGTTAAAAAATAATTTCACACACACAAAAAAAGAGCTACCACACTGGGAAGGGTGAAGACAACTGGGTTGCCCGGCCCTGGCCACGAGGTGTCCCTTATTTATTTTTCAGGGAGTTGGCAACCCTAGTGTGGATGTATATTGGGTGTGGGTCTGGGGGTGTGAAACAAATCACACATTCAGTACGCTACATAATATTACACCCAGTGTTTTGCCACAGGTACAGAGATTCACTCCTTCAGGGAATTTGATTTGTTAACATGCTAATGTGCTGAGATTAGCGAAGCAACAAACTGAGCGCGCATCACTCAGTGAGGTGCTGATTGAAAGAAATCAACAACAGGGGAAGTGGGGAAGAAACAAAATGCACATTTTTGAAATTAAACCATTTTATTTACAGACCAAAGATACACACTTGATTTTTAACCAAAACAAATACCAAGCTGTATATGGACCATGCTGCATTGCAGAGTTTGCAGTCACATGACCGCTAATCATGTGACCCTACAAGAATTTCTATTTACAGGGTATCATATGCCCCAAATTCTAACTGCATTCTTCTGCTGTATTAAGTAATTCATTTTAAAGACAAGTCCTATGACTGAACTATGGAAATATGTAGCTTGCTTTAAATGATCTTGAAGTGATTGGAGGCTCCTTCCATCTCAGTAAACCAGTGAGGCATCCCAACAGCTGCTCTGCATGTTACGCTGAAGGTTTCGAGTTAGCTCATTACAATGATCCATTTGTTGTGATGAATTAATAATCATTTTGTTTGACTGTGTGTTCAGCTCCCAGGCTGCATCTCCACTATCAGCAAACATGGCTAATGTGATTTTAGGCCAACATATGCTACTTTTTGCGTCAATATGAAATACAAGAGTACGCGAGGAATTTGTAGTCATAAAAAAACATTTAGTTTTATTGCAACATGCATCACAGTATGGCAGCAGCCCCTGAAGTCAGTATTCCCATCATGTTGCTCGTTAATGCTCATTACTATCAGTGATGTTTACAGCATTGATTGCTGGATGGAAACAGATTTGTGAATTATGAACTTCTCAGTAAATATCAGGGGGCCAAGTTTTGCCCATTTTATTGGCTCATACTTTTTCCCTCACCTTGGGTCTGTGTTTATTATGAACACATGCCACGTTTGGGGCTGACATTTGAGCAGGCCGACTCCACATCATTGATTTCAGGTAGTCCTGCTGATATGTCAGGGCCTACAGGGGCATAGGTGGCTGGAAATGCAGCTGCGGCCCTGTAGAACAATCTTGGGCTGAAAATTTGAGCAAACATTGTTCACTTCTGATGGTGGGTGTGCTGGCAAGGAGATTTTCCTAGGAAAGGAGGTCTCCCCTGTGCACCCACTTCTCTCTACAGCTTCCACAGCCAGCATCAATAAATGTATGTATGTGTAACCATCTTATTCCATGTAAGGAGCACATCTAATGTCGTATACTGTTGAGCTTTTATATTTGTAACCCAGCTTTTGATTTATCTAATTTCTTAACGGACTGTTTGAAACCTTTAATTTATCTGGTTTCTCGGTATTTAAGAAAATGCAAAATAACTGACTGCTTTACATGGCAACACTGTGAAATGAGACAGTTGTTTGCTTGTGCAACGCTGAAGGGAAATGCTGAATCTTCCTGTAGCAGTCTTCAACAATATGAGTTTCTGTTGACTAAAACACTGCACACATCATAAAATACACTGCATAATGCTGACTCAGGAGAACAGTAACTAATGCTCAGGTATCAAGGTTTCTTGTCACAATTTGCTTCTAAAAAATGTGCATCAACCCTCAGGCTGGCATGAGAAACCACAAATAGGGCTGGTCTTTTGCAGCTCTTACAGCAGGGTCACAAAGAGATGAATTGCCTGCATTACCTCCAATAAAGAAAAGAAAATATATTCTGTGGCTACTAAAGCTGAAGGTTTATGGAAGCTACACATTTTACTAGGCTTTAAACTGAGCATAGATTTCACTGCAGGTCCCCAACGCTCCCATGCTGCAGGAATACATCCACATCTTCCTCATTATCCCCCTCACCAAGCATAGGGCATCAATCAGGTGCATTGAGCGTGTTCTCTGGGGGAAACACTCTGCAACCATCAATACGTCAGCCTTGCATCACATGTCTTATAGATTTATCAAGTCATTTATTATTTATTGATGTGAATAAAACTCAAGGTCATCTTGTAAGAGTCTTCACCCATACTGCTTGAGAGCAGTGAAAGCAAGGGTTTGATTTCAGTGGTCTTACTGCTCCTGTAAGGTCACAACCTCGTGAGGTCAAAGTGACCATAGCTAATCTGATGAAGAGGTTATCATGAACTACTCATCAATAACACTCTACAGCAGCTCAGCTACTGATATCATAATGAGCACATTCAAATATATATGTCAAAAGATTCAAATGAAAAAGATACATGACTCAGCTTTTCTTTCAATACAACCCGTCTTAGTATTTGTTAGTGTATTGCCCTACCTCTCCACCAAATATTTATGACAGATGTTTGCTCTAATTAGTTAGTTTTTTCCTCGTATTTTTGGAAGATATGAGCTCATTATTTTTTCAGCTGCAGGCAATTCCAAGCTGCTGTATGTTGTTTCTATTTCAGCTTAATAAGTCAAAAAAGTTAAAGCACCTTTGTTTAGATATAGAATCAGCTCAAAATCAATAAAATGATACAATCAATATATGAATTTACTACTACTATGATAGTAACAAATAATTAATTAACTATTAAAATGACACACTAAACCGCTGTCTGTACGTCTGTTTATTCGTAGCTGAGCAAACACACAGTTTTTCGGTCCACCGCCTGCAGCTGCATGCAGTTCTTCACTTTGAAAATTGAAATAAAAAAGGAAAGCTTTGGCATACATTATGCTTTTTTTTCTTTCACTCCCACCATTAAATTGAATATAACATATTTAATGGTGTAGCCAGATCGCATTTTGGCAGCCGCTGGTAACCATGAGCTTTGTTGCTCTCACTATGTTGTTACAGGAGCTTGTTTTTGGAGCAATAGTGTGTCCACAGTTAAAATACCTATTACTAGCTTAGTTCTAAATCATATTTTATGTAGTTTTACTATATAAAGCGTCAGATAAAATGATCTGATTTCTCTGCTATGGGTGGTTCTTTACAATATAAAAGGGAGACAGGAAAGACCCAGTAAGCTATACACTACAGTGAGCACACTAGTGTGTCCATGTGTCTTCACTCTGTTGGGTATGTGTACTTTAGCATTTCATTACTGAGGTGTAGTGTTTGCAGATTTCTCTCACAGGGGATTTCACATAAACCACTTAATGTATATGTATAACTACACTTAAATCTGCAATTCATGCTCATCAGTATATCCGCAGTAAAATAACACCCCCACCTTTTGTCATGAATGTATTATAGAGTCGTTGGGTTTAAGGTCAGAACTGGCATGCACACCATGTAGACACAGAGCTGGGGAAAATATCCTTGTAGCTGCGTGTTGTTGTGTGGGAGGCAACCACGATGAGAAGCTGATGTTAAATCGATGATGATGGATCAAAGTGCTGCATGGCTGGAGCCCTGCGGTGTTAGGGTGTGCGGAACAACAGTGACTTTTGCATCTCTTCCTTTCTACTCATTAGCCTCTTTGTCTCCCCTTTTACCCCAATTCTCTCTTCATCTTGAAACCCTCTCTGTCTCTCCCCTACATTAAGAGAAATGCAATGTGTGTCTGAATTTTGGAGTGGGGAGAGAGGTGACTTGATGCTTTGTGTCATGGTGTCAGGTAGAATCAGACACTAGCAGATGGGAAGAAAAATATTAACCTTTAATAAACAATCAGTATCGGTGCACAAAAAATGACCTCACTTTTGGTAACATTTTGCCTGTAACCACTATAAAAGACATGTTTGTCATGAGTGAAGCTACTACGCTTCAGTGAGGCTGAATTTTGGCATGTAGAATAACAGCAAAATGGTTGTTTTCACCTCTGAACAAGACTATTGTAAATTTAACCACATGCAAAAACAATAACTGCCAGTTATTCAGTGTGATCATGTTCTATAACCATCCAAGTGGCAGAATCTAATCACTTGGTTCTGTTTTCTAGGAGAAAAACATTGGCCGGTCCGCTCCCAGAGTCACCATGGTAGGGATGGCTATTCTTTGTTAAAGGTTAAAGCTGCCTCTAGCCACTTATTTTACATTTGCTTTATGAACCTGTTAAAGATTTATACAGATAATATAAGATAATATCAACTTCCTGCGTGTTTGGAGGCAGCTTATACCTGCAGTGTTAATTGTAGTGAAGTGCCTTCCCATTGATCTCTATTTGTATACTCAGTATATAACCTCCTACTTGACATTTAGCTTTTCTGTCTATGTAACAAGTGCACATGTGTAGTCTGGTTCATTTGTGTGCTATTTTTAGGGGTGAAACGGTACACAAAAATAATTAGTATGGTTAAAAGTCTATGCAATGTTAAAACAAGTTGAAGTTGTGCATAATAAAGACAAACATGCTATGTCACCCTTCTGCAAAGAATATTTTTCCAAGCCTGAAGCAGCAGAAAAAACAGATTTATGAGGAAATAGCCAACCTGGTTTTGTCCAAAGCTATAATACGAAACAACCAAATAACTGGCACTTTTGAATCAGCTGTGATCACTGGTGGTTTTTCCTTAAAGCATGCCTCCAGTCATGTCTGTAAGGTTGCCTCCAACACATTTTGGTTGTCATGCAGCCGCTAACTGGACTCTAAAATCCTAAAATAGTTAATTGCACATTAGAATTGTCAAGTCATGGTTAAAAGAAAAATATACCTCTTTTTTTCAATTCCAAGGTTTTACATATCAGGACATCACAAAAAATGAGAGATGAACAAAAAAATATATCAAGTCATTATTTAAGAAATATAAAAGCAAAATGTAGAAGCACTGAGGGAAAAACTAAGTGCGCCCAATGATTCAGTAGCTTGTAGAATCATTTTTATTAGGAATAACTTAAATTAATCATTTCCTTTAAGGCTTTGTCAGTCTCTTCATTGAGGTTTGCAGAGATTTGTTTATACACAGCTCTCATGTCAAGGTCATGCCACAGCATTTCAAATAAGCTGAGATCTGGACTGACTGGGCCATTGCAGTGCCTTGATTATTATTTTTTTCCCATTTTTTAAATAGATTTGCCAGTATGCTTGGGATCATTGTCCTGTTTCATTACCTTATGTTACCTGTGAGACATTTAACTCCAGAATAAGTTGGTACACAGTACTGAGTCTGTATCCCAAGATCCGCCACCGTGTTAGATAGTTGGTATGTCATGCAATGATGTTTCTTTTAAAGAGAAGTGGCTAATTACTGGCAACCTTTCCAAAACATGTCATACTTGTTCAGTTTTTTTCTAATTGTATTGTCCTGAACTTTAACGTGCTTACTGAAGTTTATAGATCCAGGATGTAAGTTTTTGTAATTCCTCTGCAAACTGGTCAATTTTATTTTGGGATGCATTTTCCCTGGATGTCCATTTCATCATCACTCCATTACAGAACTTTGAATTCGTGGACAGATTGTTTGGAAACAAGCTAATAAACCTAATCAGATTAATGAGTAGGACCAGATAATGTTTTAGGTTGTCCTGATATGTAAAACCTGAGAACTGAAAAGGGGCGGTGTGGTTTTTTTTTTACCCTAGCTCTACCTTTCTTCATCCAAGCTTTAGTTCCACGTATTTGGTAGACTCAGTGAATGTGGTGCACTAGTCTGTGTCCAGTTTTTGTCATTTTGAATGATAGCCGGGTGGTGCCTCTTATACATCCAGGGGCTAATACATACATTAGTATGTTGTTGGACAAAAGTGGCGATCTGTTAAAGCTCTGCAGATGGGACCATCTAACTTGAGATAACAAGTTTCCTTTGCATTAAAATATAGACTTAATTAGTCTTACGCTAATTTAAAGGCAAACTGAACCCAATGCCCTGTAACAGGCTATATGTATGTACCGTAACACCCCTATCTAGTTCTGTTTAGGTCACTGGTGTGGTAATGTGGGCTTGCCTATAAGAAAACACTGTTAAGAGGAGATTTGCACTAAAAAAGTTTCAGCCTACTTATTTAAAAATATATATTTTTAAAAGCTAACCAAACTAGGACAGACTTTTTGTAAACAAGAATATTCTGTACCTCCTGATGTTTGTTGAAGCTGGCCCACATTATATGACTTTTTTTTTTTTAAATTGTGCTGTGCATTAAAATCCAACTGGTCTTGTTTCACGCTTGTGTTCTAATTCCTGCCCTTTGGACTGTATGTTTTGAAATGTTTCACTTTCTATGTGTTGTCCTCTTTACTGAATTGAATGTCCTAACCTCTATGGTGTACGTGCTCTTCGATTCTGTCCGTCTCAGTGGAGAGGAGGGCTGGTCTATGAAGGCATGGATAAAGGCAGTTTTGATGATGTTACTTTTTTAATTTTAAGAAGACATCAGATAAATCTGTCCTTATTCTTGCTTACGATATACGGACCCTCCTCTTCCTCCTCTACCTCTTCTTCGCCCTCCGCCTCCTCCCAAAGGAAGTCTGCTTTTCAACAGCCTGCAAAAGGAGTCGGTTGGTATGTCGATCAACTGTGAAGCAGAAGAAACTGATTCTTTTCTGCTGAGGTATTATTCCTACAGTGCGCCAAGCGATGAAAACGGCATATTGTTACACTGTTTGATTTTCAAGAAAGATTATCTTTAAACCCAGGGAGCCACTGTGGCTTTGTGGCGAGAGAACCGAGTGTAACCACGCAAGCTTTGTAGGAACATCATGACACACCACTTCAATAAAACGGATGCCTTATTGCCTTTTAACACTTGGGGTCACAGTCCACAGTGGGTTCAGTGTCTATCACATTTCAAAATGAACTGGGTATGAAGTCCATCTCAACCTCTTGCCCTTCCCCTTCCCTGCTGAGACTATCATGGCACATTTGTCAAGCAGCAGAGGCAGTGAATTGTCAAGTAACTGCTTGGCCTTTGGTGTCTTGGGGGTGATTGTGAGTTATGAGATAAAGAGCGATACTTACTGGCGCTGTGGATAGACACAGTCTGTGTTGTATTTGGATTTTACTGCACTTGGAAGAACATAGTAGCAACCCTCTTTGTTAATGTATTTATCTATGAATGCATAATAAAATCTGAGTATTTCTGTGCAGCTATTTGCTTCCAACAATTCAAAACACTCATTAACAGACATGAGGTAGAGATCAGTCCGCAACCTTGGCCATGTAGCAATACACTGTGTCTGTAATACTAAAAGTATACAGACAGGAAACCGCTCCAGTTACTGTAATTTTTAAAATTTTCATTAATGTATGTAATCGAACTCGCTGCTGTGAAAAATCAATAAATAATTTAAAATACGATCCAAACCTTTCATCTGATTTTTAAAGCCAGTGACAAGTACAGCATACGGATGAGAAAAAGATAGTGTGTTACTACATGGTTTTGTTTAGAACTTGTTTTGTGAAACTGACCTGTAATTCAATCGTTTTTACTAGCTGTGTAGAGCTGCACTTTATTTTAGTCATTACCTGCTTCTCCCTCTGTTCTCCTTTCACTAATGTGTGGCAAATCCTTTCTTTGGTATTTCAGGCCATTGAAAAAAAACAAAACAGATTTTAGAGATTCCGGGAATCCAGTTTCCCACTTAAATGTAAAAATCATTTGTCTCACACCCTAAGAAGGATATATAATTGGTGTCCTGTGTTGTTTATGACTGACTAATATAGGCTGTATGGCTACTGCTTTCCTACTTGTGGAATAAGATTCTTTCATAGTCTAAAGTCATCAGAAAGTAGCTATATGTACAAAGTAAAGTTAACAATATATTCCACACCTGCTAGCTGGTGAACACAGTGGCATAGTGAACAGTCAAATAAAGAGTGAGCCATTCAGAGGTGGATTTACTGGTGTTTGTCAAATCATTGTTCTGCTGCATAACCCAAGTGCGCTCAGCCGACTTTCTCCTTCAGAATTTTCCGGTAGAAAGCAGAATTCATGGTTCCCTAAATTACAGCAAGTTGTCGAGGTCCTGAAGCAATGAAGCACCAACAGACCCTCACAATACCACCACAATGTTTGACTATTGGCATGATGTTCTTCTTATGAAATGCTGTTGAATTACATGATGGTACAATTAGAAAATACTTATCCACACAGGGCCGGGTGGGTCTGGATGGTTGTTTCCTTTGATAAATGAAATCATCATTTAAAAACTGTATTTTGTATTAACTCAGGTTTTCATAGTCTAAGATTAAAATTCATATAAAGATCTAACATAGTGAAGTTTGACTGAGAAATTACAGAACTGTGTGTGAATATGTTTGTCATATCTTTGCAAGGCTATAGCATATCAAATATATCTATGATATGAATTCTAGAGTTTAGTCTCAAGTGGCTGAAAAAGACAGCAACAAGGTTTCAGAAAACCTTGGTTGTGTGAGAGCTGTTGGATTTGTTAATGGCAAACTTCGGTGCTGAATTATCAACCCGTATGCCGTTAGCTCATTATTTTCAGTCTTGTTTCCATTGCCTTTGCATATACTGTTCATCATCGCCGCTCTTTCTGCCAGTACATAACACCACGCTGTTGTCAGGCACGAGAATTAAAACAGCTACATTTAGGATGGTCATAATTTTCTCCAAAGGAAATCCCGTCATATTAATTAACATGATGTCAATGTGATGTTATAGTTGAGTATTTATTACAGAGTTTTATTTGCAAACAAGTTCCCTGCGCTTTCTTTAATTTGAAATGTGTTTTGCTGATACTGCAAAGTAATGCTGTACAAAGTCTTTTTCCTATCTGCTGAAATTTCTGTTCTCATTGTTTTTGTTATGGCCTTAAAGTCAAATATTTAGTCTAAGCCTTTTGTCGCTTAAAATTGTGTTTGACAGATAAGAGCCACTCAGTTAAGAATGAGCACTGAGGGCTAAAATTAGATGGGGTAAAAGTGCTATAAATATAACTTATAAGCATTATCACTAGGATTGCAATTGGGTCAGAGTTAAGCCTCCTGCTCTTCCAGTGAAATCAGAGAGGAGGTGGGGCCTGAAGCTTTGTCCCTTACTTACTGAGTGAAGTAGGGCTATTATGGCAGTTAACATTTAGCGATTAAATGTGAACAGTCTTTGTCAGTTGGTAAATGTCAAGCCCATGGCGGCTTTCCTTTCGTCTACCTTTGCTGCGAGAGGAAGGGAAGGGACATGTTGGTGCCACTGGGCTGTCAGCTGAGCCAATGGGACATATACTGCATATCTGTCACACTCATTCTGCACAGATTCTGGTGCATAGATACACGCATGCACAGTGTAACCCCACTGTCACCACCTCCATCTCCTCTGGGCCTTTTATAATGCTGGTAGCTGCTCTAGCTAAGGCTAATGGGATGGCAGGGCTGCTGGTTTTAAAGAGGGGTGTCGT
>NC_140533.1:3879658-3915594 GCF_057382185.1 Mchenga conophoros
ATCCTTTTCCCTCATATACCTCAGAGTGTTAGTTACCTTTAACAACTGGGATGTGATCAATAGCAGGCAAGGAGTTAAAAATGGAGAAATGACGAACGTGTTCAACATAGTCTGACTAAGCCAAACGTTTTGGAATTTTGATTTAATAATTAAAACTATGATAAAGGGGAAAATCCAAAAAAGTATCAGTAATATAGGTAATCAAGATTTAGGTTCAAAAAGCTAGAAAGGGACAATATAATTCAGTAAAAATGTAAGATTATTTACAGCCACTTATAACCGTACTGCCAAAATACTGTAAATTTCAACGGTGGCTATGAAGATAATGTATGTGTGTAAAAACATAGAAAGATGAAGAAAATTTGCAGGTCCAAAATATAATATAATATATTTCAGTGCAGCATATTTTGAAGCCACCTAACAGTTTTACCAGTGTTTGTTTAAAGTTAAAAACTGCCTGTCCAATAAAACAAAGAAAAAAGTATAGTCAAACAGTATTTGTTGGAAAAAGTTTATTATTAATTTTCACTGTGACATAATCTTATCATTTCAAGTAAAATGAGGTTTGCCTTCAAAAAATATTAAAAAGCTGTAGTTTGAGTTTCCCTTCTCTTCTTTTCTTGAGTTACATCTCACATATAGACCAGCTCAGCTTCAAGCCTCTTTTACTCCATTTTTGTTTTCCTTACTTTTATACTTTGCAAGTCTGCTTGGGTCCCGCTGATGTAAATTTTTGGAAAGGTAGTGCAGATGTTAACCTCATGTTATCATATGACGTGAAGGACAATAAAGCTCCTTGAATCCTTGAGATTTTAAATAACCTTACCAAAATTATAAAAAAAAGTTGTGCAGGCTAAAATAGAAATGTTCCTTCAAAATCTAGTCCGTAAAGGCCTGTAATGTAGTGGGGATGGAGCCGGACTCCCTTAAGGTGGTGTCAGAGAGGCGGATGTTGTCCAAGATGAGGACAATGCTGGACAATACAGCCCATCCACTCTATGACAGGAGCACGTTCACTTAGAGACTGAGTTACCCAAATGCACCGCTTAATAACACAGGAAATCATTCCTGCCTGTCAGTTTGCATGGTTTGATGTTACTGTATGCAAATGATAATCTATTTTGGCACAGTGCAAAGGTGTTGGGGATGTCTGGCACCCTAAATCTTAGATCTTTTTGGTTTTTTTCTCCTTTAACAGGGCGCCTTCTCCAACAAAAAGGAAGGACGATGACAAGAGCAAACAGCGCAGCAAGGACAAGTCAGGAGCCACTAAAGAGGGAGCTGACAAAGGCCGGGGCCGAGACAAGAACCGCACCCGACGCAGCGCTTCTAGCAGGAGCAGCAGGTCAGATCACTAACCACCTGTTCCCCTCTGGTTTGAATGAGAGTTAGCTCATTTTAATTAAAGCTTTGGGACCAAACCCTTCTATTGCTCCCCTCAGCAGATCATCCATTTAAAAATAAATAAATAAATAAAAAATTATCATAATGTTCTCTTTAGGTCGAGCTCCAGCTCCAGCAGCAGCAGCTCAGGTTCCAGCTCTGGCTCCTCCAGCGGCTCAAGCTCCTCTGCCTCCAGTCACTCTGGCTCCTCCAGCTCCCGCTCTTCTTCCTCCTCATCTTCATCATCCTCACCCAGCCCCAGCCGCCAACGCCACAACAACAGACGACGCTCGCGCTCAAAGTATGGAAGCGTTTACTAGGAAGCACCCAAAAAACTAAATGTAGTAAGAGATTAGCAAGAGGTTGTACATTGCCTGTTCAGTGAGTAATCCTCAGTGAGTCTTGGTTCTGGTGATGTTTTCATAAAAAGAACTTAAATGTACTTGAAGAGTTTTCATATTAGACGCTGTCATTAACAGCTCACATGTTAAATTAAAGTCAGATGTGATTGTAGGTCTAAATCGCCAAAGAAGGAAGGCAGGGATCGACGACGCAGGAGTCCCACACCCAAACCGACCAAGGTCTTCCTGGGTCGGCTGACCAGAAACGTCATCAAGGTACATTCTTAGCTAGAAGTGCTTAAAAAGATGGTTTTTTTTGTTTGTTTGTTTTTATTGTTATCACACTGGCTCTTTTGCTATGTCACAGAATGTTTTTTGTTTTGCTTTTTTTTTGTCATCCATAACATAAAATTTCAAGTTGATAAGCCGTTAGCTCCACCAATCAGGACCTCTCTGAATATATTTCACTGTTACCCGGAAACAGAAGGTGGAGGCATCAGCTACCAATGCTACAGATGGAGGTCACGAATGAGCAAACTGCTTTCAAAATGGTTTTAAAATGATGACATCCTTGTGTTACTAGTGGAAACATGCCGTTATTATTAGCATTAACAGGAATTTTTCCATGTTTACTATACATATTCCTGATTTTGAGTGCACCTGTGACTGCACCATTTGTGGGTAACTAGGGAATGACGTCATTCACAGAGCTTTCTGATTGGCAGAGCTAACTTGAAATTTCAAATAAACTAAAAATGTAGTTATGGATGTATTTTTTTTTCTTTTATCCCCCCCAGTGGTGGAAACTATCTTCCATACTTTTGTATTTAAGTCATAAAAGCAGGGAATCTTTGTGTGATGTATACAAGCAGTGTGCAAATGGATAACCATGAAGCCAGATTTTCTTTCACACCCGATTTCTGTTGATACGTGCGTTACGATAGATCCTGAGGGACTTTAGGACACTGCAGCCAACAGAATAACAAGTAATAAACATACTGCTTAGTCACAGCTTTAAACTGTGAGCAGAGTTTATTTTCACAGTTCTTAAAAAGTTTTTGTGTTTACAGTTTGTATTGAAACTTTTTGTTGATTCAAATGAAGAAGAGGATCGTAGGGATGGTGGAGAGTGCTCACAGGGGACTGATTAAGCCTTTGTTTTGGAGTTTGAGTCAGCAGCATTAAAATCTCTGGTAAACACTGTTAGCTACAAGCACAGTGGCCACATTTCATTTTTGTGAAAACTTAAGATATTTGATCATTTGTAGTTGATTGTAAAGCAAATCTTTGTAGTTGCTTAAAAAAAACAAATGTAGGCTGTAATGAAATGCTTTGCATTTCTATTATTACCTTAATACTTTTACCAGTACGCTCACGAAACAAGCATGGAGTTACTGATTACACTGAATGCAGCTACAAAGAACTGATAAGGTGTTAGCTGCAAGAAGGTATTTCTTACTCTAATAAGTATTAGCAGCCTTTCATTCCCTCAAATCCTGTTTGTTTTCTGTCTCAGTACAGAAACTTGTTCAGTCTTTTCTGGATAATTCTGTGTGTTCCAGAATTTTTAGTACACTCTGGGAGATTGAGAGAGGATTAATGCTGCAGATGATTCAGAGTGTGTAGCTGTCCGCTACACTGTTAATTGCAGAACAGTGGAGCTGCATCTGTGGACCTCTGGAGAAGAGAGGAGGGGTGGCGTGGGGGGTTCTTGATGATTTAATTCATTGGTTTCCCGCTTGATAAATAATAATCATTAAAATATATATTCAGGCTTTCATTCTAATATATATACAAATTTCCTAAATGGCATTCTATAATATGTCATATGTAATGTGTGTCTGTGTGTAACCACATGTATAACTTTTTGTTGGTGATGCTTAGACTGGCCAGTTACACAGAAATGACCCCCAGAATGAACCCAGCCGTCATCCAAATTCAGGTTCAGATTTCTTTACTGTCATTCAGTCAATACATCACAGATGCACTGCTGAACAAAATTAGGATCACAGAAAAACAAACAAAAATCGGAGGTCAGGTCATAGCTGTCACAGAGCCGTACTGTGCTGCACGCCAGTCTGTGATAGCTTTTGCTTAAAGGTAGAAGAGAGACCAGTCTGTGGCAGGGGTGCCTGCTGTCCCTGGTGATCCTTTTTGCCCTTGACAGGTGGCGTTGTTGGGCCAGGCTCCCAACAGGTGGCAGTGAGACCCCATTAATCTCAGCTGCCATCGCCACGCTCCCCAGTGGCTTTCTGTTTGAGGCACTGCTGCTCTCATGCCACAGAGTGTTGGTACACTCTGTGTGGTGGCTCTGTAGGAAGTGGTGAGGACAGATGGGTTAAGATGAGCCTTTTTTTAACCTCGGTAGGAAGTGCAGGAGATTTTTTTTGAAAACATAGGAGATGTGCAGGGGTCACATGAACCCCCATGAATATTATATGAAGCACAGTTTCCACACCAGTGTTGATGATATAGATCGGGCTGCGTATAGTCAAATAACAGCTCTTTGGGGAGGGGGGGTTCACTTTCAGAATAAGATTGTCATTGCTGCAAAAAGTTTCACCTCCTTGTAGTCCTTGTTATTATTTTCCTTGTTAAGACTTTGATGAGATGTTGAATTTACAAAGTAGTTTTCTGAGATCATGCAGTGTTGTGGCTGTGAGGTGATCCTGGGGCCTGTTCTTCGTACCTCGCTAAGTAAGTTAGCTGGATTAGATTGTTGACGATTTCGCGTGATCTTGGATCGTTCGGTTCCCCGAAGCTCATCCGGGACTTGCTGTCATAGCAACAGAGCCGTAAGCGTAAACCTGCTCGGGAGCAGGTTTACTTTATGTAAACAGGATTAGATCGCGGCCACGCAGGTATGTCCGCTTCATTTATACGAAAGCAACAGCGATATTCCACCACTGTTTCACCATAAATAAATAACATCAATGTAACTAAAGATAATGCAGCATTTGATCCTTTCATTGATTTCACACAGATACATACAGGTCATATCCTAAAAAAGGGAAATCTACTATTAACATTCTATTACATGTATTTGATTATTACAGATGTAATTCATATTTCAGAGTAGTAATTGCAAATTACTTCGTGTAATCAAGATGGGAGACCACGGCTATAAAAGCGAAGGTGGATTTGGGAAGTCTGTCGCAGCCATGTCCTGTCCGTTTACGCGAGCCACCCATTGAGGAAGGTGCAAGATTGATAAGGAGAGTCCTCAGAATTCAGCGTATATTGCGGGACAGACAGGATCCTTTAGCTCAGCGCGACAGTGTGCTCATTGAGAGATATCGATATTCCCGTGAGGGTATTATTCACTTAACCAACTTGTTGACGAGGGGGTGCAGGACCACCACCTGTCTTTTTTTTGCTCTGCCCTTTTCTTGGTTGCTGTTATGAACAAACAAACAGATTATTTCAGGGTCTCTTTCCAAGAGACGAAAAGCAATATAAGTGATAAATATTACCATTCTGTAGAATATTCTTATATTTCACTTTTACTTGTTCCCATGTTCTAGTGGGTCCTGTTGTGGCTCTAATGTGAAAGGGGATATAATATAACATATTATAATATAATGTAATATAATATTGGATAATATAGTGTAATATAATAAATCTATAAATAAATAACAAAGTGACTGAATAGTGGTATTGTCATGCGCTTTGGGTGCCTTGAAAAGCGCTATATAAACCCACTCCATTATTATTGTTATTATTGAATTACTTACGAGTTTAATTTGTCAGCAACTTTCTGCCAGCCCTCTCTCCTTGCTTTTGCAGCCTTTGCAGTGTTCCCTTGCGTTTTAATTAAACTCTGAAACTCCTGAAATCCCTCAATCAAGAGTTCTTGCTCTGCTGCCGGAAAATACCGAGCGCGCCCCTTCGACATTTTCGCCGACCAATCAGCGGGTTGCCGATCAATGTTTCTACTATCGATGCGTAGCCCCTTTTACGACACCCAGTGATGTCACATTACTGCATCCAGCTGTACTAATCGTCAACAACAGGTGTGTTCGGGGAACCGGATTAGCGAGCTCACGGTTAGCGCGATGGTTTGGTCTTGGATGTGTCATTTGATCTTGGATGTAGTGAGCGACGTACGAAGAACGGGCCCCTGGAGTCTGTAATACATGTAATATCCTGTCCCAGTCTAGTTGTATCTCTATGGTCCTGAAATTGATTCTATAATTTGGGTTTTTGTGACTAAGGGCCTTTTTTGCCACTGATTTTCTTATAGAGGTTGGCTCTTGTAATTCTGAGGGCTGCTTAATCTCCAGAATTAAAAGCAGAGTTTCTGTCATAAGGTTCTCACTCACTCTGATATTGATACTTTTTTTTTCTTCATGCAACCTCAGCCACAACTGGTCATGACAGGTGGCTGTCTCTCCTTGATCCTGGATCTGAGCTCTGAGGTTTCCTCCTGTTAAATTTTTTTTTTCTTCCTATTGTCACCAACTGCTTGCTTATAGGGTTTGATTGTTGATGATTTTCTCTGTATTACTGTAGGGTCTTTACCTTACAGTATAAACTACATCCAGGTGACGGTTGTTGTGATTTTGTGGCATATGAATAAAATTGAATTGAAATTTTAGATCTAGCCACATAGAGCCTTAGCATGCTCCTCAGTGTCTGTGTCCTGAGCCCCTCGAAGCACCGATCAGTCTGTGCAAATCCTGCAGTGCTGCTCCGTCGTTCTGATGACCAGAGGTCTGTATGCTGGAATTTACAAGACAGAGACGTGGTCTGATGAGTTGATGGTCGGGGCGGAGGACTGAATGCTTTGAATGCTGCTGTTATGTTTCAATAAACACAAGTAGTCAAGTATGATGGACCCTCTAGCTACAAAATCCACGTTGGAAAAAGTGGCGGAGAACTTTTTTCATAACCATTTGTTGGTTGTTTTGTATCAGGTTACTGTCACAGCTTTGTGTCTGTGTAACCGTGGATATAAAGAACAGTGATGGAAATTACTGAGTTGCTGAACGGCCAGCATTTAATGGCCAAGTCCTCAGTGTGTGGAGAACAATGTGATAGGCCCTGTTTGTGTCCATGCACCATCTGTTGTTAATGTGGATACCTACTCCACCACCACAAGGAATGCTGCTTCTGTGTGACGTTTTCCCCGCTAAGCCTCATCTGTGTAGTCGTCAGGCTACTGAGACTTTAAATGAGCAAAGATTTCAAGTTCAAGCAGAATGATGAATGAAGTCTGTAATCAGCAACTGACAACCGGGAAACCACAAATGGATCAAAAATCAAAAGAGGGCTCACCAAAGACTTAATCCAGAGATGGGCAAGCAGTGGTCACGTGATCAGGCTAAAAGAATCAGTTCTACCAGGAAGAACAAATTATTTTTGGTTTAGAAGCTGAAAGTTACTCACAATAAAAACAGCAGGTATCTCAAAGGTTTTCTGTGTCTTTTAAAGGAGCACATCCAGGAGATTTTCTCCACATATGGCAAGATCAAGATGATTGAAATGCCCATGAACCGCATGCACCCTCACCTGTCCAAGGGGTACGCCTATGTGGAGTACGAGACCTCCGAAGAGGCAGAGAAGGCTCTGAAGCACATGGACGGAGGTAGGAAGGACTGAAGAGATTGTTTCAGAGCCACGTTCTGAGTCATGTGCTTAAAGTGGATCAACTCTCACGCTGATGTCTTTCAGGTCAGATCGATGGTCAGGAAATCACTGTCACAGCTGTGCTGACTCCCACGGTGCGCCCCCCTCCTCGCAGGCTTTCCCCTCCCCGGAGGATGCCTCCTCCGCCCCCGATGTGGCGCCGGACTCCCCCTCGTATGAGGAGAAGGTAATGAGCAAATGATGGGCACCCACAGTGGAGAAGGGGGAGGAGGAGAGAGGAAACCTTTACCTCTTCTGTTATTTATGTTCTTTTCTCTTAATTTCTCTTTTTCTAGATCTCGGTCTCCACGCCGACGGTCTCCAGTGCGGCGCAGGTCTCGATCGCCTGGCCGCCGCCGCCATCGGTCGCGATCAAGTTCCAACTCCTCGCGCTAGCGATCGTGAAGCCTTTCCTCTCCCTCGCCTCCTCTGAATTTATTCTTTTGTTTTGTCCTTTTGATCAGAGCAACAAAAAATGTGAAAGAAAAATGTTTTTGTGTTGTTACCTTGTTAAGTGGCGAACACAGGAGCACCAAAGTCTTTACCATTTTCCCCAGTAAAGACATTCAGGCGGTGTTTTATGATAATAAGACGTAAGAATTGTGTTGAACTTTAAATGCGTCATTTTTAATACATTGAAACCTTTTCATTATTTTCTAGTATTTTTGTTGTGTTCATGTATTTGAAAACAATAGAAACACAAAACTGTAAAAGAGCCTAAAAGGCAAATCTTCATGTGTCCCCAGTAAGAAAAAAGGCTGTGAGATCAGAATAAAAGAACCTCTTGTATGTTTATGAACCACAGTGGGATTAATATGAAAATTGCAATGCAACCATTTCCTAGTTTTCAAATCATTATTGGACCTCCGTCCTTCAGATTAACAGTTTCCTTCTACTGCCTGTCCCTAATTTCTGTTGTCAGTTATGGTGTTGGGTAGTTACTCAGTCATATGGCAATGAATAGCCATTATTGCCATTGCATTTACAAGTGCTATTAAAGCTTAGATAATCACACTAATCTTTATGTCTATCATATGACCTATCCACAGTATTACTGTCTTGTAATCCTGCCACGACCTTAGAATGAATGACTCCGTGATCGTTACTAGATGGGTTGCTGTTGCTCTACCCTGAATGCAATAAGCTCTATTAGATAGATCAGTGAAGACACGACAGGAAAGACATTCTGCAAAGGGCCGCAGGTTGGACTCAAACCTGGGCTTGCCACTCTCAGCCATATGACATGAGGTCACCCGTTCAACATGCTGAGCTAAACCAGCACAAATAAAATCAGTACTTAATTATAGTTCCAAATGAGTTGAAGACATAATTCAGACATGACAAAGACCTGTGGGCTTCCTGTTTTTGTCTGAATTCTGATAAAACTTTTTAGTGGTGTAGTGAGGGGTCAGACTGTTAACTAAATTATATAATAACTAAATGTTAATTTGACCGAGTCTTCAAGGTGAACTCAATGATTTATTGGTTGAAAATGAGAAAGAGGCTTACAACTGATAAACTATAAGTCTTACGAGTGAGGTAAGTATTAGCATATAGAGAGTATCATATAAAGATTATATATAAAAATTTACAATGTCACATTTGACCTCTGACCTCTCCTTCAATAGATGGATCTGAAGGTCAAAGCAATAATAATGCTGTAGTTATTCAAAGCTGTTTCTTTCTGCCATTGTTTCCATCGACAAGATAAAACTATCTAGGGAGTAATATAAGGGGATTCTAAATATCACATCATAATTTAGTTTAAAACCACTTCCTTCTATCATCATCATCACTCCCTGAATCCAGAGACTCTTTAGCATCGATATCAGTCATCCAGGTGCTTGGAAGATGACGTAGCAGCTGCGTCAGAAGGATGGACAAATGTCTCACTAACAGTCACAGTAGTGGATGTTTTACTGTCACAACCAGAGCCAAAGACCACAGCTGAATTCCTAAAATATTCACATGAAATCACGCTGGATGCAAACACAACAAACACATCCACACTGCAAAACCTTTCTAACCCTCAGGTTAAAAAAAATCCAGATATAATGAATGACTCTGACATTATGTAAGTTGGCGAGTACTGACAGCTTACGTCATTATTATAGGTACAATCTGTAGGTTAGTGAATTCCCTTCCCTCTCTACTGACTTCTGGTTATATTTTGGGTAAGAATCAGAAGGCTGTTTTCTCCTTTGACATCTCCTTTGCTAAGAACTCATACATTTATTCTGCCACTCTGGCATAAAGGGCTATAATGGACACTGGACTGAATATTAAAAATGCCATATCATGCAATAGGCCTGTAGCGAGTAGGTCACCGGTTATGATCATACTGTAAATCTTTAATTGAGGCTGTCAGAAGCTGGGATGGGACTGACTCACTGTAACAGCAGGTGGTTTTTTTCACCTCGCTTTGTAATGTTGCATCATATTTTATGACATTGTTAATGTAAATTGCCAGTAAATATTCAGCTCAGAATGCTTTTTTGCAACCAGAGGAGCCACCTGCTGCTGGCCTTTAGAAAGTTACATCTCCTATACTTAAACAAATGACTGAGACTATGGCTCCAACATCATCAGATCAGATGAATAATAACCATCAATCAAATCTAGCTTTTTTAACATGCTACTGACAAGACTGCATCATTGTTTTCAAGGAAACCAAGCAACTTATAGTGACATGGGGACCTCTTTTATAAAGGAGATATACTGGACAATCTATTGCACAACCACACTGAAGTACAGGTGTGTTCCTCTTTCTTCAAAAAGGTCTAATTTATACCACATTGTGTTCCATTATATTCAGCATGTTGTTTTTTTCCTTACTAAAATAAAGATGTTTTCCTGTTAACCGATATACAGAAAAGGTGCCAGCTCTTCCAATACTCAGTAAGATGTTCGCCCATGCTTTCACCGGTAAATAAAATCATGCCCTGTGATAAATGGTCTGCTCCACACAGTTTTACATGTTGAGATTATACGCGTATGATCTGGAGTCAAATATTTGTATTATTTAAAATTTGGGAGTGGGACTTGCATTTTTTAAGCACAGGTGTGCAGCTCATATGAAACTGTACTGCTCAGTACAAACCTCCCTCTGCACTCAGCTGCAGAAATCTGCTGTTGTAACATGATTCAGCAGAAGGCATCAGTATATTCAGGGAGCTTTCTCAGAGGGAAAAAGACAAAGTGATATCTGGGCCTGGGATGTATGTCATTTATTTTATTATGCTGCTGATCCTTCCTGGACAAAGTAAGTCTGTTTCACAACCCTTTGTAGATAACTGTGAATAGGACAGTAACTTGTGGTAAGTCACCCGTGAAATTGTTTAGACGTTTGTAGACGGGATGAAATGAAATCAAATAAAAACACACACAAAAAGCACTTTTGTTCACATGGCGGTTTCATTCTATGATCATATCTACACTTTAATAGACTGCTGTAAAATTGACATGATTTTACATTCTGTAAACAGCAATGCATTCTGGGAGCTTGAGGCAGTTTTTAGCAGTAAATCAAATACACACCTTATTCTGTAAACTTCAAATTCAAACATACACTGTGGGATTATTTTAATTTAATTTAACTTTAATATGTTTTGTTTGTTTGTTTAGGTGCTTAAAATTTGGCATTTCTGAAAGTAATGTGAAACATATGTTGCCACTAGTCGTCTACTACCATGGTAAGGTTAGCTTAATTGATGCTAGTTAAAAACTAACTTGATTATTTCCAATGCCCTCATTAGTGAATGTTGAGGAGCTTTTGGCATTGGCATACATAAGGTAAGCTTTAGGTATGAATTTAGCATTTTATTCATGAAAATTGTCCGCGCAATCCTGTAATTACTGATCTTTATTCCAGTGTTATGGACATATGTCAGCACTAAGTTTAGGTCCATATCTTCTGCCTAATTTACCGCCTCCTGTTCTTGATTCCCTATCTACATGCTCACCTGCAGCCTTCTTTATTGCTTCTCAGGATCTGCTTTCATGTCACCCGTCTAATCCTCAAACTCCCCTGTTTCCTGTTAACAAGGTACTAGTTAGGTACTAGTGCTGCTACCTGCCTCTTCATAGACACTTATCCTAAATACCAAGATGTCTTTTTGTGAAAAGAACTCAAAAATAAAAATAAAACGTATTATGATGAGGTAAACAAAAGTATATAGTTCATTATATGTACACTTGTTTACTGCCTTATCATATGGTAGAGTTTACAGGCTGAAATGTTAGACTTTTAAAGCAAGTAGTCACATGTATTCAAGCATATTGGTTTCAGAATCTGTGCAATTCTTTTGAACCTATTTTAATGGAAACATGTCAAATAACAGCAAAAACCTGACTTGTGTAATATGTTAAAAGTGTGTGTAAAAATAATAATATGTTGGCTTTAGATCATATATTTGTAATCTCCCTGTGAGTTTAAGACAAGCATGGCCAATCATTATGAACTGCTTTGGCTTTAAAGCATCAGTGTACACAATTCAGTAATTCCTTAAAATCTCCAGAAAACAAATCTAAAACAAAAAAATCTGAAAGAGACTTTTGTTTATTTATTCATTTATTTAAAAAAAAAAACCAACAATCATATATGACCCCCTATGAGCAAGCACTTTGGCAACAGTGGGAAGGAAAAACTCCCTTTTAACAGGAAGAAACCTCCGGCAGAACCAGGCTCAGGGAGGGGCGGCCATCTGCTGCGACCGGTTGGGGTGAGAGAAGGAAGAGAGACAGAGGTTAACAACAGATATGATTCAATGCAGAGAGGTCTGTCTATTTGAGACAAAGCCTGTCTGATCTAGGTCTATCAGCTCCGGGATAATTGATTCCAGTCTCTTAGCTAATATTGAAGCAAATAATTTATAGTCCACGTTAAGGATAGAGATTGGCCTATACGAGCTGCATTCTTTTTTATCTTTGCCGTCTTTTGGGATAACTGCTTCTCTCCGAGATTGTGGGGCTACTCCTGTTCTTAGTGTATGATTAAAGCAATTAAGCAGCACTGGTGTTAGTTGCGTCCTAAATGCTTTATACCATTCGGACGGATAACCGTCTGTGCCCGGTGCCTTATTCGCCTTCAGCCTGGAAATGGCTGATGTAGATGTCTTCATTTTTATTTCAAAAAATGATTCTCTAGCGGTGGTCCTCGGCCCAGCTGTGGTTAAAGGTGTGGCGCTTGCCGTTTTCGCAGTTGGTTCTGGCCCTCTTATTTGATGTCGCAAAGATGCTTTCATCTGGCTTCCTCTTAATTGGCAAGATGGAATTTTGTGTCCTGTAGCTAGTGGTTGCGCAGGATGGAGCCATAGAATCGTGGCGTTTCTGCTGGTCATGATCTGACCTTTCATGTTGGTACAGTGTTTCTCTGCGCACATCTTTCCAATTAGTCTTTTTTCTTTTAAGATCTGGGTCACTCGTATCCTTTTCATTTTCCTGCAGGTGCTTTCTTTTACACTGTGCTTTCTTTGGAATTGTCTCAGGATTTTCACTCTGACTGGACCTGACTAAATTGTGGCTGCTCCTCTGAGTTGAATGGGGAGAACCGTTTTGGCTGTGGGGGATCACTTGTGTTTTTCTCTCTGCTGCAGAGGGAGGGAAGTTCCTCTGAGCAGATTGTCTGGTGTCAGAGGTGGGCTTGTGTGCAGACTCTGTCCTGCTGGTATGGAGACTCTGTCCTGGCGTCTCTTTCTTCTTTGTCCTTAAGTAGTTTATGTGCTCATAGCAGGACTCAACATAGGAGCTTCTCTGGCGCATCCATGCAAGGTGGCTCAGTTTTGAAAAGGCATGCTCAAGGACCTGATTGGGTGTTATTCGTTTTCGGGGATCGAGGTGAAGCAAGTGCTTTACCATTTCTACAAACATCAGGATATCACACCTTTTTGCAGTTGCATCTGCATAATCCTCATCTTCAAAGATCTCGGTATATAAGAGTTCATCCAGAGACTTCAATTTTTTAACTCTTTTGTCAACAAACTCAATCCCAAACTCCTGGAAATATTGTTCAGTTGTCTTGAGTTTCCAGTGGTAGATGTTGTCGGAATTGAACTCCCTGCAGAAATACTTTGCAGTCTTTGCCCACAGTTTAACATTTGCTCTGGGAGTTCTCCTTGAGTCTCCGTTATGTACTTTAGTATGGCATATTCACTGTATCCCGGGTACAGCAAGTAACCAGTGTATAGAGACACTGCCATGCAGCCCAGAGACCATATGTCTATGGCTTCTGTAAATGGAAGCCCCAGAATAATCTCCGGAGACCGGTACGGACGTGTCTGGATGTATGAGCCCACCTTGGCAGCTGAGGTCTCACAGGCCAGACCGAAGTCAATTAGTTTAACTCGGTATGGCTCTTGGGGATTATTCACCAGCATTACGTTCTCTAATTTCAAGTCTGCATGGATTGTTCCAATCGACTTGAGGTGGCTAAGAGCTAAAGCTATCTGTATGACGATGGGGCGAATAGCCTTTAAACTGAGCGGATTGCAATATCTTTCTTGCAATAAGTCAAGAAGACTTTTTTCGAGGAATTCAAATTCAAGGCACAGATGTCCACGGACTGTAAAAGCCTGGTACCATTCGACTATATTGTACTTGCTGGAGTTACAGGCTTTAAGTTTTTGCAGGGCAGCCAGCTCTTGGTTTTTAAACGGGTCTTTTTGGTCCTGATCCTTTATCATTTTAATGGCTACAATCTTTTTGTTAGCCATTTGGACACATTTGGCAACTCTGCCATATGTCCCTTCTCCGACAACACTTATAATTCGGTAGTTGGAGGAGAGCCAGCCACCGGGGACTAACTTGTCCTGGACATTTCCGAAAGACATCTCTGATGCTATCAAAGTGATTAACACTAAAAGTTAGAAGAGTAAAGCAGATTTCACCTCAAAATATTATGAAATAAAATAGATGGTTCTTCTTTCTTCTTCAAAGTGTGAAAAGGTGAAAGGTCTGCTCAAACGGTTTACTGTTAAACTTGGTTCTTGCAGGCGTGACCAAATGTATCTCTGCTTGAACGTTGGAACGTTTGCGAACTGCTGCTGGCTTCAACTGCTGTCAACAAACTGACTGATAACTGCTGATTCTCACTTCTATTTATAGAAAAAGAAGGATCAAAGATTCTAAGACGTTTGTGACATCATCACTCTGTAAGCCATTGAGATTGTGACATCATCTATGAATGGGGATGTTTTTTTTTAAACTGTTTTCAAATTTACTATGTCAGTTAGCTTAGTTTTAGAGCAGTTGGTTAGTTACCACTTTTATATAGCACTTGTGTTCCCAGTTTATATACTTTCCGGTTGTTTGGTAGATTTTAGGTCTTTTTCCACTCAGCAAAAATAATAAAACATACTTGTATGTATTTTTTTTCCTATGGTGTATCCTATGGTATCCTATGGTGTACCCTCGAGGGTCCGGACAGACAGAGGAGGGGAAAACAATGCTATCTGCCTGATGATGAACATTTTCAGAGGCTTTGATCGTGGAAGTGCCCTAAGAGGAAGGAGTACCCATAATCAGAGAATTGAGAGGCTCTGGGGTGATCTGTGGCGAGGAATGACCAATGTGTACTGTGATTTATTTCACCACCTGGAGGAGGAAGGCATCATTGACATTGACAATGAAATGCACCTTTGGGCTCTCCATTACATCTATCTCCCAAGGATCAACAGAGATTTGAAAGACTTCACTCAACAGTGGAACAATCATGGCTTGCGGACAGAGAGACACTTGAACCCATTACAGAGCCTCAACTGCCATGCAGGACATCTTTCAGACCAGAGCAGCTGCTGCTGATGGGACTATTGGTGGGACAGCTGATGGTAGTGTGACAGCCACTGAGAGTGAGACGACTGCTGCTCAGGGCTCAGGTGCAGATTCTGGTGGTGGTGCTGCTGCTCATGGTACAGATGAGCTGGGATTGCTGGTCGACTGGCCTGAGAGGATTACTGTGCCAGACATTGAATTTACTCTGGACGGAACGGTGATGGAGCAAGTGGTAGAACTATTTAATCCACTAAGTGGCACCAGAGGGAGTCATGGTATTGAACTCATATCTGGCTTAATATACTTTCTGGACTCCACATATCACTGAGACAGTTCAATTAATGACTGAAACATAATAGCAGCAAGTGGAAAGACTTCAAAATATCTAGGTGACTGGATACATATAATGTGAAACGTTATGATACGTGTTTACTATGTACCATTGAGTAGTGGTGTAAATGCTGTTAAAATGTTCTGTGTAGATTTCATGATGTAGATGACTGATTTATAATAAGTTACATAATTTCATGAATATATATATAGTTTGTGTTGAAATGTCTTTATTTGAAATGTACATGTGTAAAGTGTAAGAGCTAGTGTCTCGTGAGAATACCCTTAACGAGAGTACACGAGACTTTGCATGGACTGTGAAGGAGCAGATGTCTCTCATGAAGCGATTTTAAGCTAAAAGTTTGCTAAAAGAAAAAGCAACACAAGGACTTAAGGACCTCTTTTCAGGACAAGCAGCCAACGAGGTATTTGTCATTTGAGAAATGTTGTTATTTGTGTTTGGACTTAATATGTGTACTGTAAAGTTGCTAATTGGTTTGTACTGTTCACTCGTGACCAGTTCCCACGGCGTATTGGCATACTGGTGATGGTGAAGCTGAGGAGAGAAGGCCCAAGTAATAAACGCCCGTTTCAAAGAACCGACCTGTGTCTGTGTTGTCGTGAAGAGAGCTACAAGTGGAGATATAAGAACGAGCTGTGTGACACTGACAATAAAAATGTTGAGTGATTTTTAAAGTGTGTAAGATGGAAGTTGTGAAGTTGAAAGTTTACAACTGAAACAATCTCGATAAAGTCAACTTGAATAATCTAAAAGCTACAGCTGTTGATATTGATAAATACAACTATAAAGTATTGACAGTAAATAATTAAAAAACGATAGTAGGTCTTGAAGTGGCTCAGTATAGTGTAGTAGGTATAAAATGGTTTAGCGTGTGTGATGTTGTGACAGTTCACAGCAGAGAAAAATGTTAACATTAGCGAGCAGATTATGTTTTGCTTTGTACAGATTACGCTTTGTACAAACATAGTTCTGAAAATACTGGACTCCGGTGTAAAATGTGAATAAAAAAAAGAGCAAGCAGTGATTTGCAAATGTCAAAGGCAAAGTTTATTCACAGTAGAACATAGAAAACATGTCAAATGTTTACACAGAGACTACGTCGTTAAAAATAAGTCCATTTTAATTTGATGGCAGCAAAATGTTTCAAAACAGCCATTGGGATGGGGCAAGAGAAGGCTGGAAAAAAGTGGTTCTAAAAAGAAACAGCTGCAGGGATATTTTAAGAGTCAGCTACATGATTAGATATTAAAAGAGCATCTTACAGAAGCAGAGTTGCTTTGGAGGAAATGTGGGCAGAGGTTGATCAATCTGCAAAAAACTCCATTAACAAATTGTGCAACAATTTCAGAGTAATGTCCCCAAGTGTAAAGTCTTTAAAATATTCCTGAGATACTGTTAACATTATTAAATTTGAAGGCTATTATACAGTGGTATTACTTTAAACTGAGTAAAACGGTATTTTGGTAAAAGTTAAGGTCTCCGTTTGTTTCAGAAAGAGCATACTGTCATTTACTTGCTTTTATTATTTATTTATATGCCCTCCGCGGACCATCTCTGCACTGCGTGGGTGATTAGTGGCTCCCTGCACAGTAAGGGCTGCACACAGGGACAAGACGCACTCGGTTACGATCGGATCTTCCCTGGGCAGGGGGAGGTGATGAACTGTATGCCACTTTTTCATTGGCATACAATGTTTTATTGCCTACGGTGGGGCAGGTCACATACTGGGTGAAGGTGGGCAGTGTGGAGTCCAGCGAGACATGATTAAAGTCCCCTGATATTAGAAGAAGAGCTCTCGGAGATTGCGTTTGCAGTCTGCGGACCACAGAGAGTCACAGGCTGCCTCCACGGATGCTAACGGCTAATAGCGCAATGTCTGTGTTGCAGAGTTGTTCTTTCACAGCGATGTGCCCAGAGATACCACAACCGTCTTTAACAAACACTGCCAGCCCCCCTCCTTTCCTCTCACCGCTGTCTCTCGTCTTGTCCGCCCGCAGCAGCTGGAAGCCGGGCAGCCTACTCACAGAGGGAGTACCGGGCAGTGCCGGGATACTGCCACTGTGACCGTGTTAGCGTCATTAGCTCCTCAATCATATCAGGGAGCCATCTCACATTTACAGTGATTACAGGAAGGAGAGATGGTGTGTGAGGTGTCCTCGGGAGACATCACCCCCATTTCTTCCCTCACTGGGGATGTAGGCCGGGTCTGTCTGCCGGTAGCGCAGCTGCAGGGCGCATAGGCGCAGCGCTTAACAGCTGATCCCTAATGTAAACAAAGGAGCCATGCGCCGAGTGTCCAAACACGGGTGAAAAAAGTGGAGACAAAAGAAGAGAAAAGTCAACATAACTAGCACGAAGCGGTAATGCAAGATGGCAGGATCTGATTGCTAAGACATAAGTTAAAGGTTAAGAAAAGTAAAGAGGAAAATAAGAAAGAGGCTCAGTAATGAGCAGAGCTAGCTCTGCTCATTACCTGTTAGCTGCCATAACAGGTAACACAGTTAAGGTTTCAGAAAAAGTATTCTGTCGTTTGTTTGCTCGATCATGCCTTAAACACATCAAAATGCATAGTGGGATTATAATACAAGTGAATACTGTGACAAGCACTGGTACTGAATAGGCAATCGCTTAGCAGCAAGGTGAATCGGTGATGCATTAGTGTGGTCTGCACTTCCTCTTCTTTGATTGGGTGAAATGAGTTGAAAGTAATTGGATGAGGGAACCATGGGGAGTGCCCTGCATAATTTCAATAAAACGCCGTTTTAAACGTCGTTACAGCTGGCACAGAACGCCGTAAAAACGCCGTTCAAAGATGCATAAAAACGGCGTTTCCGCCTGTCTTTGAACGCCGCTTTTTCCGCCACTCGGATGGTGCGTTCAGGGCGCCATCCGAGTGGCGGAAAAAGCGGCGTTTGTCGGAACAGAACGCCGGTTTTTTCGGCTTTTTGAATGATTGAACGGCGTTTTTTACGCCATTTCTTAACCAAACGGGTTAGAAAAGTGGCGATTTTTGGCTCTAATGGTAGTGCACCCCCTCGACCTCACAAACGCCGCAGCACTTGGTAAGTTTATTGTATAGCGTTTTGGACGGGTTGATAGCAGTGTTAGCAAAACTAGCAAAGCTAAATTAGCTAGTCCTCAATTATTTCATTTGGTAGGCAGCAGACAGAGATCGAACATCATACAACTCTATTTATTTGGTAAGTAGGTAACAGTCGTTCTTGATGTAAATGTTTCCTTAGGAATCCAGCAATGCACCTGGACCAAGTAGACCTGCCGTCTCCACTGGGATACCATACCGCTCGGTAGGCCTTCTTACACATATCATTTAATTTATTTATCATGAAATTTCCCCTTGTGGGACTAATAAAGGTATGTTATCTTATCTTAGCTGACTGGTTTTGATATACAGTCAGGTTCATAAATATTTGGATACAGACACATTTTCTAATGTTTCTTCTGTACATTACCAGAACGAATTAAAAAGGAAATGACTTCAATGCAGTTGAAGTGCAGACTTTAAGTTTTAATTCAGTGGGTTGGACTAAATGAATGCATAAAAATGTGAGGGGGGAAAATTTATTTGTAAATTTGCAAGACACTTCACCTACCGCCTACTGGTGTTGGCCAGAAGGGCCGATGGCGCGATATGGCAGCCTCGCTTCTGTCAGTCTGCCGCAGGGCAGCTGTGGCTACAACTGTAGCTTGCCTCCACCAGTGTGTGAATGGGTGGATGACTGGGTGTGTAAAGCGCTTTGGGGTCCTTAGGGGGGGGACTAGTAAAAGCGCTATACAAATACAGGCCATTTACCATTTTAATGTTTACGGATTATCACAGGTGATTACAGCCAAGGAGGAATATGTGCCCGACGTTCACTTAAACTAATATAAGGATGTATAAAGGCTCTGTTAACATTATGAAGCTAGTCATGCTGACCTTCTTTCCTTTGTTCAGTGCATCACGCGTTGTCTACAACACCAGGTGAAAGTGAGGCCAAGCATCAGGAAACGGAGAGCTGCATTCAAGAGAGTAAAAATGAGGGCCAGGCAGAGGGGCAGCAGATGTTTCCATATAATGTGGCAGAATTTGTGTAAGCTGTTGTCTAGGGGTTAAAGAAATCCTTCATTTTAGATGTTGTTTAGGATATTGTTTTGATGCAGGTTTCCAATTTGCATGTTTGGGGTTTTCTTGCTGAATGACTGCAACTTTAGGATTTACATTTAATTTATTTTATTTTTTTAATGATGTAGTGTGAGAAATTCTTCAAGGCTGACATGTTTTAGGATTTCTAATATCTCTTATCTACTTAGCCCTATTTTTCTGGAGGAAGATGAAGCTCCTGACATCTGACCCACGTTAAACTCATGGACTGAACATACACACACCCACAATGGACAACTGTACCCTCAAACACAATAATAACATGGACTGAACCACCACTCACAACCACTAGCACTTTATATAGCCTCTGTAGAAACTATCTACACCCTCACTTATCTTAACTGCACTACTGTATAGCTCTGTGTAAATAATCATTCTGTACATTTGATAATCTTTAATCCTACAACTGTTTACAACTTGCATAGTTCCCATTTCTGTATAGCTGTATATCCCAGATTCTGTAAAGTTATTTATTTCATATTCTGTATAGTTTTTCATATTTATATCCTGTTCATATCCTGTACATAGCTTGTACTCACTACAGCCTGTACATACTTATAGTTATAGAATATTCACAACATACTTCATACCGTGTACATTATAACATACTATAATAGACCCATTTCTGTAATATACTCACATATCTATATTATTGCTAATATATATTGTAATATATCTATATCACTAAAGCACTTCTGGATGGATGCAAACTGCATTTCGTTGCCCTGTACCTGTGCATGTGCAATGACAATAAAGTTGAATTCTATTCTATTCTATTCTCTTGAAGAGGCAATTCAGCGTAGCCTCCTAGAAGAGTCTGATAGACAGAGAGAAGTTCATATTTCAAGGTAAGATTTGAAAGTAACCTTTAATAATTGAATATCTTATTTGCATCTTTACTTGCATCATTTTTTTGCAGTTACACAATTACAAAATTACAAATCAGTTTTTGGCAGACAATCACTTTTTGGCACAACACCGCCCTGGACGTCGGGCTAGAGATTTTGCGAGCCCCGAGTTGTGTATTAGTTGACAAAAAATAAATAAAACCCCAATAATCTGACAATTCCCTCTGAGCAAGCACTCGGCGACAGTGGGGAGGAAAAACTTTCTTTTAAAAGCAAGAAACCTCCGGCAGAACCAGGCTCGGTGAGGGACGGCCATCTGCCTCGACCGGTCGTGGGATTTTTAAAGTGACTCATTGGATGTGAAATAAATTGGCTTGTTTGAATCGTTTGTTGTTAGCCAATTTAAAGAGTCACTTTGATGTCAACTAATACACTTAAACTGTCCAAATAATTTTAAAGAAATATTTAGAGTCAATCCTGATGGATTGCTCTAAATATTAATTTTGTTTTCTTGGAAATATAATATCTTTAAATTCGTTCAAAAGTGTCTGGGAGATATTGTCAGTTTCTGGTAGCTGGTCGTTCTCTGTTTTTCCACACCATGCGAAAAACCTTGTAAGTAGGTTTCGCTTTTTTCGGAACAGGTGGTCTTTGAATATCGAAATCACCACTTGTTGGTACGGCGACGCTACAGCCAACGCAATGATAACAAGGTTAGGTGCAATACCCAGTACCTTTGTAATGTCTTTGAAAATTGCCTTTTCAAGACTTTTGATCCTCTTTTTTTTAATATTTAGAGTTTCTTCTTTAAGTTGCGCCCACAGAGCTATGAAGAGACCCTGCTGAATCTCATCGGATGGCGACACATTTGCCTTTCTTGAGGCATGTGTGATTACTGCCTTTATGAGCTCTTTAACAAGCAACTGTTCCTCTGACAGTGGAGCTTCCACTGTCACATCATTACAAGGTGCAGAGGGCTCAGCCTCGCACACGTCACACTCCTTTGTGGAGTCCTTGGTGGGCTCAGGCACTGGTGCATCTTTTGGCCCCTCATGATTCAGTTGCTGGGTGCATGAATTGGGGCAACATGCACAGTGCTCCGATTTCTCCCCCAAGTTGACACCCGGCCCTTGGCCGAAACCACCCGGTACTTGCCGTTCCTTGAGCATTTTCTTGTTTTTGTATTTTAAGTTAATTTCCTCAAGCTCTGTGTTCTTTTTTTGGATTTCACTGTATTTGCAGTTTAAGTTCTTATTCTGTCCCTCGAGCTCTGTGTTCTTTCTCAGGATTTCATCATTTTTGTATTTTAAGATGTTATTAAGTTCCTCAAGCTCTGAGTTCTTGCTTAGCATTTCATTGAAACTGTCCTGCATGCCTGAGCATTGTTTTATCAGTTTTTCCCTTTCTCCTTCTAGTTCCATGATTTTCTCCTTCATTTCATTAGAACATGCGTGTAGTTGTAGATTTTTCCTTTCTAAGTCTTGGAGAAGAAGTTGTGTCTCTTTGTGCATTTTTTCCTGTTTCTGTTTCTCTTGAAGAAACTTTTTTTCGTTTTGTACCTGGGCTTTTTTTAAGTCGGCTTCCAGCATTAAGTACTGAAACTCAGTGTTATTGAGTTTCACACCGAGCTCCTCATTAATAGCTTCTTTTTCTTCAAGCAGGTTGGACATTTGTCTTAATTCAGCAGAGTTGTCTTTGTTTTTTGTCATCAGGTTTAAAATCTGCTCCTGTGCTTCATTAAATAATATTTTCCAGCCCTCATTTATATCATCCACATTGGGCTCCCTTTTTTTGCTGTGTTCTCTCTGAGACATGTTGGAATCTTAATAAAACAACTGTGTAAATGATCCAACTGTTTCAAAATGTTTCTCAGGTCTATGTTTGAATGCTGCGAACACGAGTGCTGCCAATAAACTGACTAAAAGTTTGCAATTCTCACCCCTATTTATGCCTTTCGAATGGATCAGATGCTTTGATCAGCATGCACGATATATGATGTCATAGGGCTTTGGAGCGTGATGTCACGGGGGTGGGCGTGGAAAGGATTTTGGCCCGATTTGCCATTTTGGGGGTCTAAGCAAAGCGTAGTGACGTATACTGAACACAATAAATTATATACTATTAACGACTACCTGAAAAACAGGTAGAACGATACTTTTCTATCGTTTATTGCATTTATGGAGGGAGTGATGTATGCTGGGTAATGGCACAGCTAGCGACTGGGTGACTTTATTCACCCGTTTCGGCTGTTATCAGTCCATACAGTGGGGCGTTATTAGCACAAACCAGTCCCATAGATATGGGCCATCTCCTGCTAGATTGTTCAGAAGGTTGTTATCATCCATCCAGATGGAGGATCACTAACAGGAGCGTGGGAAGACTCCAGAATCCACTCTGGCTGGAATCCGGTGGATATGCAGTGTGTACAGGTAAGACCGTTTAAACGGACAGCATTTATAAAATGACTATTAAAAGTCAGCGAGTGTCAGTAATGTTAATGTGGTTATGTTAGTAATACACCGAGTGCTAATATAACAGCTTTAAGATGCATTTGTAGATATTATTACTGTTTTACCGTCTTTATGGTGCTAGCTTAAAGTTACGGTGTAAACGTTAGCTTATATTGTAGTAAAGCTGTTACCGTTTAAACGATGTTAGTGTGGCGAGACGAGGTTGGGATATAAAGTAAATACTCTGCAGTTTTAAAAAGACAACGCCACCCTGGGAATTTCACCCAGAGAATACTGAAAGTAACACTAAATCACCAGAAAGGCACTTAGGTTCGCTATACTCAGTCCAGAGACGAGGTTCAATGATCAACAAATTCACAATTTATTAATAATTATCTAAAACACCATATAAAAGCACAATCATAAATATTCAAGTACAAATATGCTTAAAAAGGTATTCAGAGCTGAGGCTTACCAGTGGAGGGGCAGGGATGCCACACACAACTAAAGAAAGAAAACACACCAAAACACAAGTGCAACACACTATCACACACTCACACTAATAAACTAGACAAGGCAGGTGTGTACACTCAAGGGATCCCACCACCAAGGCACCCTAGTCTCCTCCACGTCGGCACTCCGCATCTGAATAAAAGAAACAAAGAAAATTTTAATATATTACAACAAACTAATGTGTAGCACCGGGGGATAACCCAACTGCAGGACCACACTGGTGATCCACAGCTAGAAAAAGGGCCTCCCACCAGTGGTGTAACAGAGAATCCAAACTACAAATCAAAAAGCGATAAAACAACATACAATCTGAATAAAACTCTAAAATCTGGAGCAAACGGAATCGCCGTACTGCTCCAACTTGCCGTCCACACGACGATAAGTTAACAGTCAATCAATATGCACGCCAGCTGACTCCGATAACCGGCATGCATATGGCCGTTGTCCACGCCGACGTCCACTGTAAAAGCTGACAGCAGCAGGGAAGAATTCTCACAACGGGAACAGACGGTAAAAGCACAGCAAGGCAAAACAGCAGCACTTCAGTTCACGTAGCTTGGCGCAAAACTAAGGCCCACACTTCCAAATAAGCCGGGTCACAGAACGTAAGCAGAATAGCTCAGAGGAGGCTTCTATAGCTACGACCAGCCGCGATGAGGGCTTCAGAGGAGTAACCCACAAACGATCTCTACCACACCGAGGAAGTCAGGTGACCAAAAAGGAGATCACAGGCAAGCGATGCAGAGACACTCAAATGGCCACTATTTATACCAGCGCCCCCTAATGGGCCAGGCTGAAAGTGGGTTGGACCGAGGGATAACATTCATCCTGCCACATTCTACCCCTCCTTCTTGCATCGTCGCCCCGACGATGAATTACAAAGACACCCAGATTAGTCCCAAGGCCTAAAAAATGCAGAGACAGCATGTACCCTAGGCTCAGAAATAGAGTTAGCAGCCCCTTGTGCCACCTCCCCTGTTGGTCTTGGGAGATGATGGATGTTTGAATGCTGGCCAGCTGTGGACCGGGTTGTTTTTCGCACCACCACATTTCTTGTATCAGAACTCGTAGAGGGAGCAGGAAGAGAGCTAGATGGAACTGGTGCTACACTCTGAGTAACTGTACAAGTGGCTGGAACATCGGAAGTTCGGTCTTCTGGTGGAAGCAACAACTCAGGGCTACTTGGAATCACTGCCACTGGGCTGTAAGATGGTGAAACATTTACTTGAGGAGCTACTATGCTCAGGAATAACAGGTCACTGTCACGTGATGAGTCATGTCCTGATTCTGGGGAGGATATTTCTGGGCCATGTGAGCTACTGCTTGAAGCAGGCCCTTCTGATGGTGTAGCTGCCGTTACCACAGCCTTCAACAAGGTACGATGAACATGCTTCACACTGCTGGGATCATCTGCAGGTGCAATGGTATATACTGCCCCACCTCCTTTAGGTGCCTTCAGGATTCTATATACCACGGGTTTCCATCGATCTTGGATTTTACATCTCCCTCTTCCACTCAGATCGCGCAGGAACACCAACTGGCCATTGTTCAATGGTGCCTCTTTCACCTTTTTATCATGGTGCCTCTTTCTGCGGTCGGCAGCCAATTGCAATCGTTCCTTGGCTCCTTCATGTACAACCTGTAGCCGGGCTTGATGCTCCTGAATCCACTCGTGCACATCTCCACTGATGGGGTCCGGTACTCTGCCCAACAGAAAGTCCACTGGCAACCTGGGTTCTTGCCCAAACATCAATAAGAATGGGGTTTCCCCAGTAGCCTGATGGGGAGTGGTATTATAACAGTAGAGTAACTGGGGTAAACATACATTCCAGTCTCTTTTTCTGGATACTGGCAGGGTCCGCAACAAATTGTGCAAAGTCCTATTAAAACGTTCACACTGACCATTTCCAGCCGGATGATAAGGAGTAGTGTGGGACTTCTCGATACCATAAAACCTGCAGAGCTGCTGGATCAGGGAGCTTTCAAAGTTACGACCCTGATCGGAATGGATACGCGCTGGTACACCAAACTTCGAAAACCACTCAGTCACGAGAACCTGGGCCACTGTAGCCGCACATTGGTAACGAGTGGGGACAGCCAATGTATACCTGCTGAAAACATCAGTCATCACCAAAACGTTCTCCAGCCCATTCCGGGAAGGTTCGAGCAAGGTGTAATCAATGGCCAAGATTTCATTTGGTTGAGAAGCCAACAAATGTCCCATGAAACTTTGAGCTGCTGGTCGGGTGTCTTTTGCAATTTGGCAACGTTCACATCTCTGACACCAACGAGCTACCTCAGCAGACATACCGGGCCAGTAGCACCGTGAGCGGAGAAGCGCTAGGGTCCTTTCCACCCCTTGATGGCCATGGTCCTGATGAACATGAATCAACACCTGCTCAATCAGTGCACTAGGCAGCAAAAGCTGAAGTACCACCTCGGCACCATCAGGGCGATGAACCTGACGATACAGAACTCCTTCCCTTTCAATCAGACGATCCCATTGTCGTAGCAGCACCAGAGCAGGTGGAGCAAGCTGCTGCCGCTCCTCAAAGCTGGGTCGCTGCTTCCGTCTCCAGAACACCAAGATCTCTTTTATCACTGGGTCGACCTGTTGGAGGGTATGAAGATCAGGAGTAGTGAGATGGGGCAAAACTGTAATGGCAGCTTGTGATACCTCAGCTGGTCCCAGCCGCAAGGCTTGTTGAAGAGGTCCAGGCAAGGCTGTACCAGGAACCATGGCTTTAATCTCCTGAGGATCAGGTGGATGCTGGCGAGAAAGCGTCTGCATTCTTATTACTCCTTCCTGACCTGTACTTTAAGTCAAAGTCAAACGAAGCGAGCTGAGCTGCCCAGCGCTGTTCAGTAGCCCCAAGTTTAGCAGAAGACAAGTGACTAAGAGGATTGTTGTCGGTGTAAACAATACACTTGTGGCCCAACAAGTACTCTCTAAATTTCTCAGTCATGGCCCACTTAAGTGCCAAAAACTCCAGCTTCATTGAGCTATAATTTAGCATATTGCGCTCAGGGGGCCTCAAACCCCGACTGGCATAGGCTATTGGCCTCACTTTACCTCCCTGCTCCTGGGAAAGCACTGCCCCTAGGCCGGCATGGCTGGCATCCACTTCTAAAATAAAAGGCAAAGAGAAATCTGCATAAGCGAGCACTGGTGCTGTTGTCAGTTTAGTTTTTAATGCCTCAAAACTTTGAGCACACTCTACAGTCCAGTTCTCCACGACACCATGCTCTGACCTCTTCTTTGATTTTCTGCCTCCCCACTCTGCCACCAGTCTATGCAGAGGTGCCGCCAACTTGGCAAAACCCTCCACAAAACGGCGATAATAGCTGGCAAACCCAAGGAAGGAGCGTAGTTCCGAAACAGTCTTAGGAGGCTGCCAGTTAGCCACCACTTCCACCTTGCTAGGGTCCGTAGAGACACCTTGATCGGAGATGACATGGCCTAGGTAGCGAACCTCCCGCTGGAAAAAGGCACATTTGGCAAGCTTGGCTTTTAAACCTTCCTGCTGAAGCCGACCTAGCACCACATCCAGCCGCTCAAGATGTTGCGATACTGTTGATGAAAAGATTACAATGTCATCAAGATAGAGAAGCAGAGACTGGCACTGTTGATCACCGAAAAGGCGTTGCATTAGTCTCTGGAAGGTGCTAGGGGCATTACAGAGCCCAAATGGCATTCGGTTCCATTCAAATAGGCCGAAAGGAGTACAGAAGGCAGTCTTGGGCCTATCCTCTTCCGTAACTGGGACCTGATTATGGCCACTTGCTAAATCCATGGTGGAAAACCAACGGGCACCAGTCAGCGCATCTAAGGATTCTTCAATGCGCGGCAGGGGGAATGCATCTTTCCTTGTCTTGTTGTTCAGTTGCCGATAATCAACACACATGCGCGGGCTGCCATCCTTCTTCTTAACGAGCACAATGGGAGAAGCATAGGGGCTGCTACTCTCTCTAATCACCTCGGCCCCTAACAACTGGTTAATATGCTCTTTCACAACCTCGTACTCTGAAGGGGGGATGCACCTATAACGCTGCCGCACGGGGATATCGTCTAAGACTGGAATGTCATGGGAGATCAAGTTAGTGCAACCCAAATCAGTGTCATGAGCAGAAAAGACAGAGCTGTATTTCTTAAGGAGAGACCTCACCTGTCCCTGTTCCTCTGCTGACAGTTTAGACAAATCAATCCCTTCCATCTGATCCTGCACAGTAGGAGTGGCGGTGTGAGATGCCATTGTGGCTACGTTAGGGAGTACTTCTGTCACACCAGCGGGCAAACTGACCACATGAACATCTTCCAGGGTCCCTATAACGGTCCTAGGGTAAAGCAAGACCGCCGTAGTCCCTACATTAACAACTGGTATGTATGCAGTACCTCTAACCACTCGAACCAATGCAGGGGACGCTAAAAGTCCAGCAGGCAAGTTAACATCAGTAGGTTCAAATAACACAGTGGCACCTGAATATTGCTCAGAACAGGTGGCGGCCACTACTTTCATTACACCACCCGGAATGCAACATGCTCGCTTACCCCTCACTCTCACATGGCCAGACAAATCCAGTGGGGCTCTTATACTAACGTCATGGCACTTTTGCAGCGCCTGCACAAGGGGTTTAGGGGCCTCTGTGACAAAGCCCAAACTAAACAATGCTTCACCGTGTTGCCCAAAAAGCTCGTGGTAACACTTCCGAATGACATTCATCCCCAATACACCCGGAACCGTGGAAGGTCCTGCACCTGGAGGATCTTTAACGACCAACACGCCACACTGTGGAAGAAACTTGTCACAGAGCTCTACACTTAGCTCGATATAGCCAAGGTAAGGAATGGACAACCCATTAGCCGCTTTAAGCTGCAACCAATGACAAGCTTGGAGACGCTCTTGACCCCAGGACTCAAAATGCTGGCGGAAAAAACTTTCAGTAATGGTAGAGACCATGGACCCTGTATCAACCAAACAAGGTACTTTTATACCGCCCATGTCCACATCTATATGAGGACAGGATGAAATTAATTTCGAGACTGCCTCTGGACCATTAGAAACAACCCTTGAGCCAATAGACACCCCACCCGAACTGTGGCTCGGCAATACGGAGGGTGCTAGTTTTCCGAAGCCGTATTTAAAGGAGAGTGCCTGCGATTATGCAGAGGGGCCTGCGAAGGAGGCCGGGAATGAGGAACGCGTTCCCCATCACACTCCCGAGCAAAATGTCCAGGTTGCTGACAACGACGGCATATAATGGAATCGCCCCGTCCTGAGCGAGGCATTCGATGGGGGCCCTGCAATCGAGCAATGCTCTGAGTGAGCTGATTAAGTTGCTCCTGCTGGCACTTTAACAATTCCTTCATCTCGCTCATCTCAGACAATTGGGTAGACTGGGCTATTCCTGAAGGACCGCTATGGACCCCATACTGAATGCCATAAACAGAAGGGACAGAACTGCTTCTATGCCTAACGCCACTAGGCAACCCTTCACGTTCCCACCTAATAGCTTCCCCTCTAATCTCCAGCAATGTCAGTGTTGGCTGCCTCCTTACTAGCTGCTTTAACTCCCGCCGCAAGGTACTATCTAAGACCTGTTCAACAAATTGATCTCTTAATAAAACGTCAGCATTGGGCATGCCATTGGGGGCACTCGATTTAACTTTTTCCATAAGACCCAAGAGAGCGAGGGAAAACTCTTGCAGTGTCTCACTTTCCTGCTGTTTTCTAGAGAAGAAAGCTTCCTGCAATGCTACATAGGAGTCTGAACAGCCATACAGTTCTTGCAATATAGTGATTATCTTAGCAGGATCAGTCCTCTCTGCACTAGAGCGATATTTGATCTCCTCACGTGCTTCCCCTTCTAGGTGGTCAAACAGGAAAAATGCTTTATCAGCCAAAGACAAATGACGTGCTCTAGCACAACCTTCTATTTCCTCCAACCATTCATTCAACCCTATACCTGATTTTCCTCTAAACATAGGGCACTTTCTGTCACGGGGCACAAAAACTAGTCTCTCTGCTACAGAGACACCAGCCGTTGGGGGGTTAACAGATGATGCAGTTGAAGTAGAAGGTGTAGCACTAGTACCTGACCCAACAGCCCTCTCCTGACGCAGCCTCTCATTGTCTGCTTTCAGCTGCGCGATCAAGTCCCTGAGTTCCTGTAACTCTTCCTCCATCTCTGTAACACAGCTGTGAAATCCCACACCAAAGTAGCTGCTGCTTTGCCTTTATTCTGTACAAAATAATATAAAAAACAATTTACGTTACACCAAACAAAAAAAGAAGAACACACGTCTCTGTTTTAAAGAGTATATCCTGTCGACAACAACGCCAAGTTTGTGGCGAGACGAGGTTGGGATATAAAGTAAATACTCTTTGCAGTTTTAAAAAGACAACGCCACCCTGGGAATTTCACCCAGAGAATACTGAAAGTAACACTAAATCACCAGAAAGGCACTTAGGTTCGCTATACTCAGTCCAGAGACGAGGTTCAATGATCAACAAATTCACAATTTATTAATAATTATCTAAAACACCATATAAAAGCACAATCATAAATATTCAAGTACAAATATGCTTAAAAAGGTATTCAGAGCTGAGGCTTACCAGTGGAGGGGCAGGGATGCCACACACAACTAAATAAAGAAAACACACCAGAACACAAGTGCAACACACTATCACACACTCACACTAATAAACTAGACAAGGCAGGTGTGTACACTCAAGGGATCCCACCACCAAGGCACCCTAGTCTCCTCCACGTCGGCACTCCGCATCTGAATAAAAGAAACAAAGAAAATTTTAATATATTACAACAAACTAATGTGTAGCACCGGGGGATAACCCAACTGCAGGACCACACTGGTGATCCACAGCTAGAAAAAGGGCCTCCCACCAGTGGTGTAACAGAGAATCCAAACTACAAATCAAAAAGCGATAAAACAACATACAATCTGAATAAAACTCTAAAATCTGGAGCAAACGGAATCGCCGTACTGCTCCAACTTGCCGTCCACACGACGATAAGTTAACAGTCAATCAATATGCACGCCAGCTGACTCCGATAACCGGCATGCATATGGCCGTTGTCCACGCCGACGTCCACTGTAAAAGCTGACAGCAGCAGGGAAGAATTCTCACAACGGGAACAGACGGTAAAAGCACAGCAAGGCAAAACAGCAGCACTTCAGTTCACGTAGCTTGGCGCAAAACTAAGGCCCACACTTCCAAATAAGCCGGGTCACAGAACGTAAGCAGAATAGCTCAGAGGAGGCTTCTATAGCTACGACCAGCCGCGATGGGGGCTTCAGAGGAGTAACCCACAAACGATCTCTACCACACCGAGGAAGTCAGGTGACCAAAAAGGAGATCACAGGCAAGCGATGCAGAGACACTCAAATGGCCACTATTTATACCAGCGCCCCCTAATGGGCCAGGCTGAAAGTGGGTTGGACCGAGGGATAACATTCATCCTGCCACATTAGCACAGAAATATTAGCTTCTGTCATGACTGATGAAGTTACTAGTTAATAAAGTTTTCAGTAAAGTGTTTAATCGCAGCCAAAGACTGACAGCAAATATCTCGATTAGCTTCAGTGCATCTATAATAAATATGTGCAAGTTTCAGTGCTTCGTTTAAACTGTATGATACTTATACTGACCCAGGGTCAGTGTAAAATACAATCCTAGCTGTGTGAACAAAGCCTGGCTCCTTTAATCCTGCATGACAAACAAGAAATGCCCCCGTCCACACATAGCAGTGTCAAGATGCTTTGTGAGTTGTGTTGTTAAAAAAGCAATACAAAAAAGAAACACGTTCAGTATATTTTGCAGTTCAATGAAAAATACAACTTGGGTGATTTTTTTTTTTTAAAGGAAGTAAACATGCTTGGCGAATACAAATTAACAGCATCACATTCATAAATTAAAATCCATCCAAACACTTTCAACGTGTTTGATCATTTGAATGTCATTTTAAAAAATGCGATTGTGTTTTACATTACCGACAGTCTGTGTTTGTGTATGTTTGTATGTGTTGATTCACAATTCAGAAAATGGTAACAATCATTACAGAGACACATTGTTTGTCTGCTGAGAGAAGAGTAGTAATGAAAGAAGTGTATTTTGCTCATTATGATAGCTGCAAATTCAAGCTTTTCAGTTAGTTTTTGCCAGCAATGAATGGTTATGGTTGGTACCATGCACTTCAGATTGTTTTTTCAAGCTGTTAACATATTGTAGTTTTTCACCTCAGGCTACATTTTCAAAGCCAAACATAATGTAGCAATAGTTCTACATGTCATCTAGGTAAATACGGCCTGTTGATCCAGCAAAAACACAACCTACTTTCCTCTGTTCGATAAATATTAAAGTCACTTTGTAGCATGCTGCTGGGCTAAAAATAGACCCCTACTAGAGTATGAGATGACAACCCATAGATCAATAATATTACTGAATGAATGGCACGAATCTAGCTCTCAAGCGGTCCTGCCCACATTGTTAAAAAAAAATACGATTCAGCATGAACAGATGGAAGAAGAGCCTTGAGGGCTAAAAGAAAAAACAACAGAGCTGTTCAATACTGCTCCTGTAGAAATCAAAGTTCTTAAGTAGCCTATTTAACAGCAACATCTCAATGAGGTATTTCTACTGCACCCTCTTCTGCACCGTGATGGATAAACAGGTGGTGAAAAATATTCCCGATTATTGCTGAGTTTGGACTCAAACTCAGCACTTCATGTCTTTGTCCAGTTTCTGCAGCTTTGTGTGATTAGAGAGTGTGTTATCAATAGAATACACAGTTTATCAACGTGGCATATCAGAAGGTGATTGGCTGCAGACTCCCATCTCTGCAGGACCTGTACGCCTCCAGGACACTGGGGCATGCAGCTCGGATCTCAGCTGACCCTTCTCACCCTGGACACAGTCTGTTTGACCTGCTCCCCTCAGGCAGGAGGCTCCGGTCCATTCGCACCAGAACCTCTCGCCATAAGAACAGTTTCTTCCCCTCTGCTGTTGGACTCATGAACAATAACCGTATGACTGTTCCCACCACTAACACATGACCCTACGCTGTGTTCACTGCATCATTCCATGTTTGGCACTGATCACCACCTGCACTCATGTATATATCATGTATATATCTATCTACTTAGCACTTTTAATTCGTATTTTTATTTTCATGTCTATTTAAGCGTAATTTATGACAGGCGATTTAAGTAACTCATCACAGCAGCTGCACTTTACAGTCTCTAAGCTATATTTTCCTTGTTTTGTTCTGTCACTCAAGACCAAATAAAAGACAAAACTGGGGGAAAAGCCCTGTTTGTAATTATGCACTGCGCTCAAAGCATGCGACTTGTTTGACAGTAAAACGCTTGCGTGTCGTGGAAAATGGGGATTGTGAAATGTGCCCAAAGTTGACAAAAGCAGAAGTGTCATATATAATGCCATACAACACGCGCAGCAGTAAAGTTTGTTCCTCAACCATCATCCCACGTATGTCATCACAGCTGCCAAAAACAACACTGCTGTCAGCTTGAGAGGGAAGAAAGCTGCTGAGCAACAACAAACTCACAAACTCACCGTGGAGTGTGTAGATATTTAGCTCTGATTTGTGATGCTCATGGCTGTTCTTTCTCAGTGCATTTACTATCAAAAGCTAAATTCAAGCCAACTATGCACTGATGTATTCTTCTACTGATGAATAACACTAGGCTGCCCACACTTACATTTGATACAATATGGACACTTTTTACACTTTTTGTGAATGGTACAGCTTTGACCCTCCCCCCCCCCCCCCCCCCCAAAAAAAAAAAACTAAAACTTGTGTCAGGAAAACCCATTTTTCAGAGCACTTTTATGATCTTTTGATGCGATGCAGTGACTTTGAGCGTCTCATTTTAAAAGTTGTTCACAATAGATTCACGTTATTAGTCAGTTCTGGGTCCAAATTAATAACATTCACAGCCACCGTTGAACCACCATTCATCTGCTTCAGATCATTGCTAAGCAAGGTTTAGCTAAAGAAATGGGAACAAATTATGTTGCTATGGGTACCAAGGTGCCTAAACTTACTTAGGTGTTACACATAAAAACAACAGTGGCTCAGGTGCCTCCTTTATGCTCAATTCAATTCAATTCAATTCAATTTTATTTATATAGCGCCAAATCACAACAAAAGTCGCCTCAAGGCGCTTCATAGATACAGAGAAAAACCCAACAATCATATGACCCCCTATGAGCAAGCACTTTGGCGACAGTGGGAAGGAAAAACTCCCTTTTAACAGGAAGAAACCTCCGGCAGAACCAGGCTCAGGGAGGGGCGGCCATCTGCTGCGACCGGTTGGGGTGAGAGAAGGAAGACAGGATAAAGACATGCTGTGGAAGAGAGACAGAGGTTAATAACAGATATGATTCAATGCAGAGAGGTCTATTAATACATAGTGAGTGAGAAAGGTGACTGGAAAGGAAAAACTCAATGCATCATGGGAATCCCCCGGCAGCCTACATCTATTGCAGCATAACAAAGGGAGGATTCAGGGTCACCTGGTCCAGCCCTAACTATATGCTTTAGAAAAAAGGAAAGTTTTAAGCCTAATCTTAAAAGTAGAGATAGTGTCTGTCTCCCGAATCCAAACTGGAAGCTGGTTCCACAGAAGAGGGGCCTGAAAACTGAAGGCTCTCCCTCCCATTCTACTTTTAAATACTCTAGGAACAACAAGTAGGCCTGCAGAGCGAGAGCGGAGTGCTCTAATAGGGTGATATGGTACTACAAGGTCATTAAGATAAGATGGGGCCTGATTATTTAAGACCTTGTATGTGAGGAGCAGGATTTTGAATTCAATTCTGGATTTAACAGGAAGCCAATGAAGGGAAGCCAAAACAGGAGAAATATGCTCTCTCTTTCTAGTCCCTGTCAGGACTCTTGCTGCAGCATTTTGGATTAGCTGAAGGCTTTTCAGTGAGTTTTTTGGACATCCTGATAATAATGAATTACAGTAGTCCAGCCTGGAAGTAATAAATGCATGAACTAGTTTTTCAGCGTCACTCTGAGACAGGATATTTCTAATTTTAGAGATGTTGCGCAAATGGAAGAAAGCAGTCTTACATATTTGTTTAATATGTGCGTTGAAGGACATGTCCTGGTCAAAAATGACTCCAAGGTTCCTCACCGCGTTACTGGAGGCCAAGGTAATGCCATCCAGAGTAAGAATCTGATTAGATACCATATTTCTAAGATTTTCAGGGCCGAGTACAATAACCTCAGTTTTATCTGAATTAAGAAGCAGAAAGTTAGCGGCCATCCAGGTCTTTATGTCTTTAAGACATTCCTGCAGTTTAACTAATTGGTGTGTGTTATCTGGCTTCATGGACAGATAGAGCTGGGTGTCATCTGCATAGCAGTGAAAATGTATGCTATGTCTTCTAATGATACTGCCTAAGGGAAGCATGTATAATGTAAACAGAATTGGTCCTAGCACTGAACCCTGTGGAACTCCATAATTAACCTCAGTGTGTGAAGAGGACTCTCCATTTACATGCACAAATTGGAGTCTATTAGATAGATATGATACAAACCACTGCAGCGCGGTACTTGTAATACCTACAGCATGTTCTAATCGCTCTAATAGGATATTATGATCAACAGTATCGAACGCTGCACTGAGGTCTAGCAGGACAAGCACAGAGATGAGTCCACTGTCAGAGGCCATAAGAAGATCATTTGTAACCTTCACTAAAGCTGTTTCTGTGCTGTGCTGAGCTCTGAAACCTGACTGAAACTCTTCAAATAAACCATTCCTCTGCAGATGATCTGTTAGCTGTTTGACAACTACTCTTTCAAGGATTTTTGATATGAAAGGAAGGTTGGAGATTGGCCTATAATTAGCTAAGACTGCTGGGTCTAGAGATGGCTTTTTGAGTAAAGGTTTAACTACAGCCAGCTTGAAGGCCTGTGGTACATAGCCGATTATTAGAGATAGGTTGATCATATTTAAGATCGAAGAATTAATTAATGGCAGGACTTCTTTGAGCAGTTTTGTAGGAATGGGGTCTAAAAGACACGTTGATGGTTTGGAGGAAGTAATTATTGAAGTTAACTCAGAAAGATCAATTGGAGAAAAAGAGTCTAACTTAATATCAATGGTACTAAGAGTAGCTGTAGATAATATTACATCTGTGGGATGATTATTGGTAATTTTTTCTCTAATGATAAAAATTTTATTTGTGAAGAAGTTCATGAAGTCATTACTAGTTAACGTTAAAGGGATGGTTGGCTCAAAAGAGCTCTGACTTTTTGTCAGCCTGGCTACAGTGCTGAAGAGAAACCTAGGGTTGTTCTTATTTTCTTCAATCAGTGATGAATAGTAAGATGTTCTGGCTTTGCGGAGGGCTTTCTTATAAAGCAGCAAACTATTTCTCCAGGCTAAATGATGATCCTCTAGATTTGTGACACGCCATTTCCTCTCCAGATTACGAGTCA
>NC_140533.1:3915694-3954565 GCF_057382185.1 Mchenga conophoros
AACGTGGAGTATTTTGTCAGTAAGGTCAGTCTGACACCGAGATCAGAGTCTTAAAATGTTCCCATTGTTGCCATTTTACCATTCACTGATCACACAAGTACATCACATTTATGACACCGGATCCAAAAATTCACATAACAACATATATATTTAACCATTTTTCTTCAAATATAGAAAGTAACTTTCTTACACATTAAATTGTTATCATACAGAGACAAGAGTTCAGCTTCCTATAAAAACAGCACAGAGCTCTGTAGTCTGGGGAGAATTGTGTGATTTTTCAGTGCTTACTATTTACTCTATATTCTGCCAAATTAAGCAAGCAATTTGGCAGAAGATAGAGCGATTCCACAGTCTTATCATCTCCTGTTTTCTCTACACTGATCCAAGGATCCATCCCGTGTCATCTGGAACAGCCATCACAAATTTTTGAACACAGAAAAATAAACGTAGAGCGCAATACTGTACATAATCTGCTCATGTACATTCTTTAAATCTGTGCATATTCCTGTAATTTGTGTTTTTATGATATTAGAAATCATGTAAGAAAATGAATAGTCATTCTAATTGTACTCATTAAAAATGTTCAGTCTGTTTTTTAGGGTTAAACCTAAGAGCTAACTAAATGTATCACAGTGGCAGAACACTGTGTTCTTTCGCGACTGCATCCTTAAACAGACTTGTGTGGTTTATCAAGTGTGATTCACAAATGTTAGCAATAGTTTGATGTACGACATGTTCTGCCTACTGTAAACTGAAACGAAGACAGCGGTAACCCATCAGCGTTTTTCCTGACTAATCTTTTCCCTCTATGCTTGAATAAGTGCTCGAATAAGTGCTCTCCTCGCTCCTCTCCACCACACACAGGTTTTCAGTTAAGACCCTGCTGGAGAAATACACGGCCGAGCCCATCGATGATTCATCAGAAGAGTTTGTCAATTTCGCCGCCATCCTTGAACACATCCTCAGCCCACCGTTTCAAAGGTACTAAACTGAGGAGATAACATACTGGGACTTAACGTCCTGTTGAATCAAGGCTCTTACAGTGTTTACTGAAACTTTTCTGTCCTGTTTAGCAGCTTCGGCAAGCAGAACCATGTTTTATTATTCGCAGTAATATATGTGTAGTGTAACAACGTGTTTTTCAGTGCTTACTAAAACTAACGCACTTCACATGCTTGTTGTGTCAGGCTCTAGTAGCTGGTTCGATGGTCAGAGGAGTTACTGGGACTACATCCGCCTGGCTTGTGCTAAAGTCCCCAACAGCTGCATTAGCAGCATTGAGAGCATGGAAAACATCAGCACCTCACGAGCCAAGGCAAGACCATCATACGATGACAAAAAAATTACAAATAAATAAGAATATGTAGATTTATTGGGACTAATTTAGAAGTCATTTTTGTGACTCTCCAGACTAATTTCTTTAGCTTTGGTGTTCCTTTCAGGTCCGAGCCTGGATGAGAGTAGCTCTGATGGAGAAGAGGCTATCTGAATACATCGCCACTGCTCTGAGGGACAGCAGGACAACCAAGTTAGCACCTCTCTATATAATAAAAATCACTTGATCCTCGTACAAACATGTTCCCACCTAACTGCACTTGTCTTTGTGCTTTAGGAGGTTCTATGCAGAGGGAGCCATCATGTTAAGAGAAGAAGCTACAGTGCTAACAGGGATGCTAATAGGTCTTGGAGCTATAGACTTTAGGTGGGGCGTCCTGATTTTAGATATCAGACTGATACTTTTAAAATCCTTATGCATGTATAAAGTTTCTAATTTCTGATTGGTTTGTCTCCCTCAGCTTCTGTTTAAAAGGGGAGGCCCTGGATGGGAAATCTCCTGCAGTGATTGACTATACTCCATACTTGAAATTTACACAAAGGTACACCAACCTTCATGTATTTCAGAAACACTTTGAAAGTTACAGAAACACCATTGCAAAGCCCATTCAAAGTCAATAAGATACTGATACTGGCTGCTCGTGTCACAGCTATGATTACCTGAGCGATGACGATGATCGGCAGAGTGTTGACAGCAGCGCGAGTGACGACAGCGTCCCTGAACATCCTTACATCCCCCTGGTCACAGACGAGGAGAGCTGGAGCACAAAGTGTCGCAAGATGGAGCAGAGGTTCAAGATTGTCAATGCACAAAAGGTGGGCGGACAAACATGATGTGTTTCTGTCGCTGTTGCTTGATCTAAATCTAAGGTTAATAAATGCAGATAAATACATTCATCGTTTCATGACTCTATTAATCTGTCAGTTAATAACAAAGATTATACTGCGGAATCGTTTCTACATTACTATGACCGTTCACAGATGGTTGATGTCTAATATGAGTATCCGAGGGTGAATGTGTTTTTTAAATTTTGGCTCAGTCTGAATGTGTGTTGTCAGGGTTACCTGGAGGAGCTTGTGCGTCTGCGTGAGTCACAGCTGAAGAACACAGAGATGGAGAACAAGAGGCTAAAGGCCCGGCTGGAGGAGCTGCAGACCCAGAGCCAACAGGAGAAAAGGGAACTAGAGGCCATTGTCTTGGAGCTTCAGGAGCAACTGTGAGTGAAACACACAGATGGCTAGCATGTTTAAGCAAATAGCTTTAACACAATGCCAGCTTAACTGATGAACACTCTTCACTGCAGAGTACCGTGGACTGTGTTTGCTTTTCAGTGGTTCTATTGTTGGGACTTATGTTTTACCCTCACATGTCTCAGGACAAGCTTGATTCCGTGTGACTCCAACCACTTGGCGAAAAACCTCTCAATCCCCACTCGTCAACCAGTGGCCAACGCTCGAGCCGTTCGACAGCCAAGAGGACTTGAAGCTGTTTCGCAGGTTTGCTACAGGCAGCATGGTTACTTTGTCTCGTTGTTGCAATTTGACAATATGCACAAACTCTGTAATAACAATAATATACACCAGCCAGTCGCATTTTTAAGTTACACCTTGCTAATACTGGCTGGGACTCCCTTTTGTCTTCAGAACTGCTTCAGTTCTTCACAGCATGGAATCAAAAAGTCCATCTGCTTCAAGGTTAGACACGTTGTTCACTTTTTCAGACCATTCTCCTAAACTCTACAGATGAGGAAATACATCAGAGGACGATATTCAAACGTCTATCGTTCCATGTTATAGGCTATCGTTTATTTGTTTTAATTGACGGTTTGCAATAGTCACCATGGCAACACAGAAGGACTAACCAAAACAAATCGAGGAGCTCATTCCTAAACAGGCAGCTACTTCTGTAGCTGCAACAACAGATACGTGGACGAGCCGAACAACATTCCTGTATGCGCTTAACGGTGCGCTTCCTCCGAGACTGGACACTCTGCAGTAGATGTTTGCAGACATGCTGGTTTCCATACAGGAACAGCAGTGATACCCGGTGGCCTCAGGAAGCTCTTGCGTGACTCTGAGGTCATCTAGTTAGTATCGCTATTGGATAATACTGCGTACAGCCCATATTTATTTCATTTTTAATTATTTGATTTAAATGTGAAAAATAAATAGTACTCTTGGTGGACAGATTATATAAACTATTCACTAAATTTACAGAAAATGCACTATATTGTGGTATATATCATCAGTTGTGTGGGAAAATCCCAGCAGATCAGCAGTTTATGAAATACTCTGGCATCAGGTGTGCCACGTTCAAAGTTTGACCTCCCAGCCCATTGTTCCCTTAGTGGGCTGGTTTCAGTCATTATGAAAATGTACTCTTTATAAGATTGGGGAAACCTGCAGTCAGCTGAGACTGAAGAAGTCACTTTTATGAGTGACGAAACGTTTCTCCCACTGAAAACGCTACGTCCAGATGAACAGAATCGACCTTTGGAGACGTTCAAAGTAATTTAAATCACCTTTCTTTCTCATTCTTATTCTCAGTTTGAACTTCAGCACATTGTTTTCATCATGTGTACATGCTTAATTGCACTCACTTGCTGCCATTTGACTGGTTTATAAAATAATTGTGTTGATTAGCAGTGCACCTAATGAAGTGGCTGGTGGGTGTATAATATTGTTCAATCAAAGATCAGACAGCACTTAGCAGTTTGTGTAAATCACAAGCAAAAATCAAATGGCGTAGTTATGTCCATGTAAACCTGTATAGAAAACATTTTAATTTTTTAATTCAAAATTTGAACCTGGTTTGAGCCATATATAAATATTTGCCTTGTTTTCTCTTTCAGGAGGAGTTTTCCAAGCACAGAGCTGCTGTCAGTGGAGGTCAGCCTGGATTCTGACTCTCAGAGGACTCATGGGAAACAGAATGGGAGGGCCTGGTGCACAGGTGACAACTCAGACACACAAGCGATGAAACATGTGTGTACAGTTAAACTGACCCTCCCGTTATATGTTTGTCCCACCCTCCCAGAAAAGGACTACACCCCCTCCATGATGGGCCTGTGTGGGTCCTTGGCGTCCTTCCCAAGCTGCAAATCTCTGACTAGCCTGAAGTCCAGCGAGTGCCTGGTCAACATCAGCACAGAGAACAGTCCTGCCCTCTCTCCCAGCTAGGGGGCACCAAAGAAACACTGCCAAGAAACATTAAGACGCTCCGGCGTGAAAATAAAACGACTGTTCTCGGTGGGCGGACAGATGCTTGACAGACTTGAGTCCCTTTACTTTTAAAACCCAGCACTCTCTCAGCTTACACCTGTTGTGGAAGAGCAGCCTGCACGCTCTCTGGGCCTGTGCAGCCAAGATACAGGAGCAAGCTGCCGCACTGCCTCATGGCCTCCTACAGCGTCATTGCCTTTCATTGTCGTGACATCATTAAGCCTCCTGCACTGTAAAGCAGCTGGTTTAAGTCTGACCCTCCTTCACTTACAGTCACCCATCTGAACCGGTCACCTTCATCAAAGCTCGCTGTAGGGTCGTTCTTGTGTGTCGCTGTCCTTTTGTCTGTGTCTTATCGATCTGTCAGCCTATCTTACTCTGCCTGTTGAATAACACTCACAAGATGGGTGAGCTGCTATATCCTTATGGAGAAACAGCCCTATTATATACTGTTACAGGAGCATGAAAAGATTTTAGAACAGAAGCTTTTAATGTGGCGAGTCAGATGGTTTATGATGAAGATTATTTAAAAAAATAAATAACAGAAGCTACTTTATGATATTAAAATCAATGACAGTTTAGACCTTATTCAATCATACGCTAGGTTAGACACACAGGCTACAGAGGATTGTGGAGATGCCACAGTGTGAACATTTAAAAAAAACAGAAATCTGTTGCATACAAACGCAGAGTTTATTGTGACTATGCAGAATGAGTGTTGTCCTTGTCTTTTTCTACAAACCTAGCTTGATAGAATAGTTTGAGCAGGAGAGAAATAGTGAATGTGCAACATGCGTATGCCATTTTTTTTCTTTCTGTGAGCTTTCCTTTTCTGTTACAGTTACGTCCACGACATACTCACCTGTGTCAGTCACACATGTGTAAATTGCTTTTTAATGCGGCGTTTTTGAGAGTTGGGAAACGTTTAAAACTGCAATAAAACTGCCTTTTTTTGAAACATTAAATGTGCTTATGTATTTAATGGATATACCATCAGCATATCTACCGCTTCGATCCAGGCTGAAATCGCTCAGTTCCTATCCTATGAGAATAGTTCCTCTAAGCACTACAGCTAATCCTCAGGGATGCTTTCTGTTGCGCCACCAGCAGGTCAGAGTTTTAAATGGCGAGTGAAGAATCTATAATCTATTAGATGGACTGTCATAGCATTTTGTACAGACATTAATCAAGGTGCTGGGATTATCTACCACACTGTTGTACATTATCCCCTGATTTATATAATTACTAAGTACTTTTGCATGAATTGTTCTTTTAGCTTCTGAGTTCTCCCAAATATTTTGTAGCACCATAAGGTTGACAAATCTGATCTCTGATAAAATTTGGACATCATGATATCGTGTTACCTAGACTTTCCTGCACATATTGTCCATGATCTGACTGCACTTAGACTACACCTATCCAGTGACATGTTGATTTTGGCATAATGGGTTGTTTTAATACTCAGACACAAATGGGGAAAAAGAACATACATATCATAAAAAAGAATCTGGTCCTTAGCAGGTCTTAAAATTGGGTATATACAACCTCATGTTAAACCCACAGCAGGTTACTAGCAATAACAAAAAACTTTTTTCAATGAAAATTAAGGAAAACAAATCTTTTTTTCGCAGTCAGTCGCTCCCCAATCTCAACAACAGACCAATGACCATTTCACTGCAACCAATCAAAAGCACACTAAGTGATCAGACACCATTAATGAGTTCCACACCTAATTAGTTTTACTGTAGCCCATGAAAAACAGAGACCAGGCTGAATAAAATCAATAGGATTTGTAACAAGGAAGCAAGCATATATTCAAGAAATGGACAGACAAACAAAAAAGACAAAAAGAACAAAAAAAAAAATGCCCGGTCCATCCCAAAGGAAGCAACCATTGTCCATACAGGCTCACTTGCCAGGATGGACCACTCAAAAAAACCCAACAAATCAAAACAATACCCCATGCCTGGAACAGCTAGTGGATCACTGCTGCTCTGGTAAATCAATCTACGCCCTTGGCACCTTCACTTCCAAAGGTGCACAGGTTAGTGTTCCTCCACCTGCACACCTGATCCCGACTCACAAAACACATCTGTAACCCCCTGTAGTTGCTTGAATATATGCACAAAACTTCTAATTAAGGCACCTCCTCTGTTTTCCTTCAATACCAGCTGTCACACACAGGTAAACAACTGAAATGCAAAATCAATGTGAAAAACTGAATACACCCTCATGAGTTACCTGCTTTCCACAGGAATTAAGAGGGTAGGTGGCTGCTAATTAATTGCACTTCACTAACTCATCAGCAGTGTGAGCACCTCTACTGCAGTTTGCTGGTCATGAGCATTCAGGCTGTGGACGTGCCGACAAATTCACCTCTTGGTCAGAGAAACTGGAAAAAACCACAGAGCTACATACACTCTACTGTCCTCAGTTTGCATGATAAATGTTAAAGTTCTTTACAGTTAAATTAGAAAAAGATTGAACAAATATGGCTTGTTTGGAAGGATTTCCGGGAGAAAGCTTCTTTTTTCTATAAAGGACAGAGAATAGTCATTTTTTCCTGGTTTGCAGAGTTGAACAAACCACAAGTCTTCTAGAACAATTTCCTTTTAACAGATGAGACCAAAGTGGAGATGTTTGACCATAATGCACACTGGCACGTTTAGTGAAAACCAAACACAGCATATCAGTACAAACACCTTATGCCAACTGTTAAACACAGTGGCGGAGGGGTGATGATCTGGGCTTGTTTTGATTTAAAATTGGAAAAATTGGTGTACTTTCATTTTCACACTCCCTCCACATAAGCTGATATCACAGCTGATTATTTTACTAAAGGTCCAAGAAGCCTCCCTGTCATCACCCTCGTCCCCCTTTGGCCTGGGTCACGCTTTGTTCTCATGTCTTCCCCTTGAGACCTGACTTTGTGAAGCATGGCATCGCCTCTCTTTAAATTAGTTTGAGATAGCTCACATGAGGTCAGAGGTTAGGCTCATTTATTCATTAACACAGACAAATACACAGAGCTGAGCAAACAGGAGCTGGAAGTCCTTTGGTAAATGTTGGAAAAGCATTACGTGGAAGACGCATTCCAGGTCGACATACTGTCCAATTAACTCCCAGGCTGTAAATGAATGGATGCCTGTGGGGTGGTGCTACGCTGTGTTTAGTTATTTGTCTTTGTCTTTGGTGGTTTTGTGAGAGTGACATTAATTGCTGGAATTTATACTAGACAGATGAGCATGCTGTAAACACATGGTTTAACGCTTCATCTTCTGTGATAAAGCCCTCTTAGTCCCATTCTGGTGTCCCGGCAAGCAAATGTGTTATCTAAGCACGGGGACAGGTCCCGTGTAAGACACGCATGTTTCAGGACAGTTAGCTTTTGCAGAGGGCGCCGGATGGTGAGTCTTACACTGCTCTGGCTTCTAAAAGTGGCATTTTGTTATCTCAGTCCTCTTCTTCTGTCCCACCATCGGCACTCCCTTTTTACACAGTCAGGATATTTATCTTCCACAATGCACACTGTCTCATATACGCACACACATACGCACCCACACCACCCATAACCACTTCACAGTCCACCCAGATGGTGCACACACACCCAGCTGGGCCTCAGGATTGCATGAAGGGAAATTAGTCTACAAATAAACAAATGTATGAAGTTGATGATGAAATATTTAGATGACCGCTCCGGGGGGAGTTTGCATGTTCTAGCTCATTTAGTGCAGATAACATGGACTTTATACCAGAGAGAGCTCTGCGAACCATGTCACACTGTTGGAATTTGTTTATATTTCTCCTACGTTTATTCATCCATTGGTGTTGGTGCATTTCTTTTTTTTTACATTGTGTGTATTTAAAAACAATCTCTTGAAAGTTTTCTTTAATTAGCCAAGTCTTGCTTTTTTGGTCAAATAACATTATTGGTAAAGGCTAATGCAGCGTAGACCCCAGAGAAGTGCTGCTGTAAGAAAGAAACTAGCAAATTCGCATGAGGTTTATGATTTTTACATATGATAAATTAAGGAAATCAAGGATGTTACAGCAATATTATTTTATTGTTGTACTGCAATGAAGCAAACCAGTGGAGGAGAACACAAATATGTCAAAATAACATGAAAATCAGAGCTTCAGGGAACAGAAACAATGACTCTAATGTATGTGCATAATGACCGATCAAATAACAGCATGATCTTAGACAGGCCCTACAGTTTCTCTCAGCTAAATACCGCCATTTTTTCTTCCAGTAGAGCGAACGGTGGTGATTGTCGCTGCTGTCTGCATTCCACCTGATCCCAGGTTAGCATGAATTCCTGCGAAACAGACTGCAGCTTCACCCTGATGGCATCAGACAACCCTCAGCTCAGTACTTCTTGGATTCATTTACATGTGTACTGCCTGATTAGGGCAGAAAATTACATTTGATCATGTTTATTCAAATATCACTAGCTGCCCGATGCGCCGCCCAGCGTAGGAGGAACTAAGTGTGTAATTCAAATATCAAGCATTCATATAAAGCCATACCCCTCCCCCAGTAAGACCAGTCAGACCACGTCTTTCTTCACTCCTGCTTGCACACCCCTCTCAGGAGACAACCCCCCCCCCCCCCCCCAAAAAACAAAAAACAAAAAACAAAAAAAACAAAAAGCAAAAACAAAGCCACAACTGAAGACTATTGAAGACTATCAAGCCTGACTTCAGAAAGCCCTCTCATAAATACCGGACTGTTTTGAACACACTGTTTGGGACATATTTGAACATCAGCTGAACACACGGAGTCGGTTCTGTATCAAGTACTGTGCTAATAATACCGCTGCCAGAAAACCTGGATGACAGGGAAGCTCAGGACTGTCTTCAGAGACCGCGGCTCTGACTGTTAGATCAGGTTGCAGAGCTCTGTACAATCCTGCTAGAGCTGAGCTGGAGAGCGGGATAAAAGAGGAAGGTGGAAGATCACCTCATCCACTTGCTACAGGGGCTTTGAGGACTCACACAGCACTCAGTGTCAGCCTCTCAGTCTCCCCAGACTCCAGAGCCCAGGCAGTCACCTTACAGCAACATCAAGTGAGGCTGGGGCACAGGTCAGTGAACACAAGGAAGGCCTCTGATCCTGACTGGATTCCTGGGAAGGTGCAAACAAGCATGTGCAGATCAGCCATCACAAGCGCTCATCCCAACCTGTGTGAAGTCTGCAACAGTCGTTCCTGTACCCAAACTAATCAGCCACTGACTGTCTCAGTGCTTACCACCCAATAGCACTTACAGCTTTGTCTTTAGTAGTTTTAATATATATTACTTTTTTATATTTACAGTGTAAATGACTACATGTTTGCGCTTGATTTCTCTTTGCATCTGAAGGTGGAGCTGCTCTGCAGTGACATTATTCACGGTATAATGAAAACTACAATAAAATTTACATAATTTGGAGGAGTGAGAAGCAACTATGTACATTTCAGTGGCCCTCCCATAGGCGTACTTTACATTATTATTTCCATTTTGTGTTATTTTATACTTCTACTTCACTTGGAGCCAATTATTTTCTTTCATTAATGAGCTACTTTTTATTTTTGGGAGCTGTAGATATAGTAGTGCTGCAATGACTCTAAGTACTTCAACACATTTTCTTTTCAGGCTTTTATGCCATTTGAATCAATGGCCTTATTTTTACAACAGCAGGTGTAATAACAAACGAATGTTGCTCTTAATTAAGAGAGTGCTCTGTAGATCTTTCTACACAAGTAATGTTTACTTGCTAGGCCAGAAAAGCCACTAGCATGGCCCTTTAATACATGTAAACTACTGCAGCAGCTTTAAAGTATGCTGATTCATGTGTCAAGGTATAGCTACAATAGTCGGTTTTCTCCTTTAAAAAGGTTTAAATTTGTTTTTAAAACACGAATTTAACATTAAAAAATAAGCTAACCTCAGATATGAATTTGGGGGCGGGGACACCAAACTTTATGGGCCTAAATATGAGGGATTGATGGCGCACTGACAAATAGGATTGAAATCTGAGGCTTCCCGACCAATCAAAAAGTGAGATCTGGGAGCAGGGTCCGCCCCACACACGTAATTAAATCCACACCAGCGTGGTGCTGGAACTGTTTGGAGTTTGCGTTGAAACAAGAACGCAGAGGGCTAGGGAGCTGTGCTCAGCCTCGCATCCTTCACGGCCACCTTTAAAAAGGAGAGAGAAAACAAACACGCTCCAGCCCGACAAGTTGTAATGAAACACACTTTAAAGTTTGCTCGGAAGCCGTGGGAGTTGACGTAAAAGTGACTTTTTGAAACTGGAGCTGCTTCCTCCTTCGACAACGGGGTGAAATATCTCAACATCCTCACAAAGAAACTTTGCTTGCTAGGCTGCTAACTCGCCACACAGCCAGCAGCAAGGAGACCAAAAAAAGTATGCTCAGCGGCGAAGACGAGAACACAAGCTCGTATTGACGTTTTACTGGTCGAGTTATAGTGGTATGTGCTCGGACATGGCCTCTGAATGACTCGCCTTGAGTTTTCGTTTTTCTTCGAGTAGTCATCACCAGCACCAGAGGAGAAAGAGCCGCTGCTGGTTAACTTTAGCCAGCCACCACCATCACCAGAGCGCCCCCACATCTCTACCAGGCAGGACAGCCACAGCTAATAACAGTCATTTAGAGTTAAGTGGACCCAGATTTGACACTGTAAAGATGTCCGGTCGAAGTGGAGCTGGACACACGAGGGGTGCTGCTTTGGGTCCACAGCCGCTGAAGGCAACTGTCCCATATCAGCTGGCCAGCAAACCGAGACCCAACAGGATAGATGGGAAGCCAGGTATGAGCTCAACACCTTTTTCCACCTTATCCTTTCAAGTTTAAGACCTCACGTAGTGTCACGATAGGTGTAGAAAGCTGGGTGCGAGTTTCTGCAGTCCTGCGCAGTTGCAGAGCAGCTTTATCTGCTAGTTGCCCAGTAGGGCATTTGCAGACTTTAGATAAGATGTTCAAACTTGTGATAGCAAATTCTCAGTAAAAGAGGGCAAGTTGGTAGCCGGATCCAAGCATAATATAAACTGTCTTAATTAGTAACACGAGCTATACAATATGTTCTTAGTGTGTGTGTGTGTGTGTGTGTGTGTGTTTTAAGGGAAACTTTGCTACTTCTATATTAAAGTATTCAAAATCTGTAGTTATATTTTCGAAATTTAAAAAATGATAAAATATATTTTATAATTTCTTCTTGTCAATCAAACTGACTATTTGGTGTTTATAGGGTAATATCCAGATATTGGTAGCCCCAAATATAAAACTATTTAAGTATTTTTAGCGTCTTAAAGAGCATTTTTGTCCATTTTTAAGAGACCCTACTGTCTTTTTTGTATCATGTGTAGATGGCTGTGACATGAAGTCTCTTGATGCTTACTGTCAGTACGTTAAAACCTTTAAAATAGATTTAAAGGCCAGTGTGTGTGAAAAGTAGCATTACATGTGTGGCTTTCTGATGTGAAGGTGAAAATGATGCAATGCGTTTAAAATAAGTGTCTGCCACTACAATGCTGCAAGTTTCCTGAGGAAAAACCGATTAGTGTGGATTATTTTTAAGCTTTTATAAATAATAAGAAAATATCTCTGCGAAACTGACAGCTAGAAAGGCCAGATCCCACCAGCTGAGCCCAGGCATGAGGCGGACGATGTCTCTGGACGCCATCATCGGGCCGTACCTGCAAGGACACTGGCCCAAAGAACCAGAAGGCCCGAGCTGTGTACCCCGCCAGGACAAATCCACCCAGGTCAGCGCCACAGGGAATAATGCTTTCAAGTGTGGGAATTATGAGTGTCAGAAAAATGAATGGAATGGCATTTATCAATGATGCTTCCTCAATTTAGAGCTTTTTTTTTTTTCTTTTTTTTTTTTATGTTTCTCAGTTTTGTTTTGGGGTTTTTTTGGGGGGGGGGGTGGGGGGATAGAGGTTAGGTCACATCACAAGATTAGCTTGCACTTTTTGCAGCGAAATAAGTTGCTCTGAGGTTGAGGGAGGGTGGGGGTAGGGGGGTGTCCGGTGCTTGCACAGCGATTACAGAGTGAGAACTACAGCCGCGACAACAGTCCCCGAAGTCAGCTGACGAGGCCTTTTTGGCTGCACCCATCCTCTCTGCTCCGTGCAGGCACTCGCCACTGCACTTTGGTTGCCCACATCCTCCCTCCCTCCCTCCCTCCCCTCCCTCCGTCTTTGTTTTTCAGTTTCTCCTGCTCTTTAGCTCGTCTGCAAGTTTGACAAGTCTGTGGGTGTGGATGGTGCGATGTGGCTGCATGTTGGCCTTTTAAGCATGAGACGTTGATCTGTACTAAGTGTGAAACCAATGATTAAAATATGTGAAGTGTTGCTGTAATATTTCATGTTAAACGTGACCTGTTTAACGTGAAATATTACAGCATGATTTATGCAATTGCTTTTGGCTTGTGTGGTGCTTTGGCTCTACTGAGGAGATGTGAGAAGTAAAATCATGAAAGAGAGCTCCACGTTGCTAGCCACATGTTTTTGATGGTGCCTTCAGGTGACAGCAGACCATATGTGGACTTGGGATGGCAAAGCTGCGCACCTCCATTGTGCAACCATGGCTGCTGCTTAAAGCAGAATCTGCTGCGTTTTAGGTCATTTGCTACACAGAGAGAAGGATTATGGGTATGCACTTGATGCAGATGCGCTCTTGCAGTCCTACAAAAAAGCAATCTCCTGTAGACTGTCAGGAAAGGTGCTGTAAATTGCCTAAGAAGTGAGCTTAGACAGAAAGGGACAGACGGTGAAGTTTATCAGATGGGAAGAAGTAAAAAAAAAAAAAAACAACAACTAACCAGTGACCAAAAAAGCCAACTGTGGCTGCAGTGGACAGTTTTCACTTCAATACAAAACATTTCTTCCTGTGTTACGAGTTCGATCTACTCCGCGGCAGGGGCTAAGCTAAGTAACAGCAGAACCCAGAAGAGTAGCCCCCCCCAAACAAGTTATTCCGTATAATTCTGACACTGCCCCCTGGTGTCAGTACACAGTTAAAACATGAAAGCAGGTCTGCAGCTTGAGGTGCAACTTATCATCCAGCTAAGTACACAGTATCACAGATCGTAGTTGGTCCGCCCTCTTGCACTATGCCATTTAAATGCAGCTAATGATTTGTGCAATGATGGAAAAATAACAGCGAATTGCCACTGAAGAAGCAGAAGCTGTGTGATGTCTGCGCTGCCTGCTTTTACAGTTCTGGGTTGCTGGAATTTATTATCTTGTGCTGTGAATACTGTGTGAAATATTTTCTCATGAGATGTTTTATCACACTTGTGACGTGCATCTGGAAACAAATGGCATATGTAATGGTCTCTAATTGTGTCTGGCTTGCACTGAAGGCAAAGAAACCACGAAGTATTATAAGAAATGCAAATTTTGAAAATGGCCTCAATCTGTAATTAATTGAGTCATTATTGCTTTAAGTACATAAAGAAACTGTACACAAGGCTCTATAGCTTTCCCTTCATTTTGCATATATGATCATATGACAGCTTTAGACCAAACCCTAAAAATACTTAATAAAATGCATATTAAAGACATGTGATTGCATATGAAGAACATCAGTTCTCATGGCTGCTTTCTTCCCACCGCAGACCCCAGACTCATGGTCCGATAGATCCCACAGCCGGCGAGGAAGCAGCAGCCACAAGCGATCAGCATCATGGGGCAGTGCTGAGCATCTGCGAGAGGTCAGTTCAACTTTTGATTGCGCAACATGCATTTGTAATGCCTGGATTTGCTAAACTTGACCCTTTTTTTTAATTAAAAAGGGCAAGTTCTTGAAAAAGTCTTGACTTTTATTGACATTGTTGAGCAACAGGAGACTGAGGTCATCTGCAACGTTCCCCTTTTTATACTTTTTAACGAAGCCTCACTTCTCATGATCTCACTGAACATTGAGCCAACATAAAAAACATAATAAAATCCTTGTTTGTTGATACTAAGCGTTCGACATGTGGGATTAAAGGACTTTGTGTGTTTGCACGTAGAGGTTGATTAACATGTGTTTGTTTCAGATCACTAAACTAAAACAACAACTGCAGCAGTGCAGCAAACCTGCAGTCTCGGGGGCACATGACAAAGACCGTCAGCGGGGCTATCCTCAGGGGGGCCGTAGCCTTGGAGCTGCTCAGGTACCTTAGCATCAGCAGACACAAGCACACTGAATGAGTTACTTGAGGTTTTAGTGCAGATGTCTCTAGAAGTAAATTTAGGTGTATTTGTTTTTTCTTCTGTACCGTATATGGACACCTGTCACTGATTTACATTCACAAGAGCGCATTACTAAGCTATGCAGGTCTCTGCAGGAAGTGAATGAAATAAAACACTGAGGAAACAGGAAGATCACTACATCATGCTAGCTTCTGCTTTTCAGATTGTAATGCACGGTTCTGCTTTTTCAGCACAGCTGGTGTGTGGTCCCACACTCCACTGGGCTGTGGTGATTTTTTTTTTTTTTTTTTTTTTTTTTTTCCCAAATAAACCAAAGTGGTGATGAGACAGCCCCATGCAGTTTATGAAAACACTTGTTAGTTTGATTATCAGCATTGAGCTTGCTGGATTTTTGAGATGTCTGAAGCAAATGACTTTTTGAATGCCTGTGTGCTCTCAAAAAATAAGAAAGTTTCCGTTTTCTTTGTTGCTTTTTGTTGTTGTATTTTTAATGGTAACAATTTAAAAAAAAAAAAGTACATTTAGCCTGATGTTTTTGGAAAATATGGAAATAAAAGAAGCTGAAGGGAACTCTTAAAAAAAAACAAAAAAAAAAAACAACGGCCTGGTGTTTGGCTCTTAGGAGTAGTGCAATAAAATTGTGTTCACTTGTTTATGTGCTCAGACTCAGCCTATTCCCATCCCCCCTGCTCCCCTGTCTACACTGGTCCCTCCCCCTGCGCTGCAGCGTGGAGGGCCTCAACCAGGAGCTGGAAGGCATGTTCATCAGCCAGTCACTACATCCATTACAGAGGGTAATTATCACCTACAGAGCCCACACATGCTTGTTTACACAACATGGACATGTGAAGATGTTTAGGCATTGTTTTATTTGCAAAGAAAGGCGGGTTTCAGAGGTGGCACATGTAGTTTTCTGCTGAAGTAAAACTTCTGTGTTGGCCGATTTTCGTTTAATTAAACGTTCTAAAACGTGCAGTTTCTTGTCTCGACAGCTGCTCGAGGTTCCAGATGGTCATCGGGCTCCGGTGCCTCTGCAGAGCTGCAGCAGTGGATCTCAGAGCGACCCCCCCACCACGCCCCCGCCATCGTCATCCTCCACCTCCTCCTCACCCTCCTCCTCTCCCAACGACATCTGCACCTCTCAGCCCAACTCAGATGCTCCTCCAGACCTGCACCAAGGTTAGTTTGTCAGACATTTTAGATAAGAATTTAAATTTTTATAATGGTGAGAACAAACGTGAAAGTATTGATTTGCTGACCACTTTATTAGGTATTAGGTATTAATTACCTTAATTGTTCATGGCATAAATTCAGTGAGGTGCTGGAAACATTCCTCACATTTCGGTCCACATTGACGTGACGTGTTAAAACACATCAGGGGATGGTACACTGGTATTTAAGAGCTGAAAATGGTCATGAGCAGTACTTGGGTAGTCTGTTGTATTTAAACAATGCTCAGTTGATACCAAGGGGTCCAAAGTGTGGCACAGAAATATTCCCCTACACCAACCGGCATGTTGTTACATCATACATGCAATGGATCCACACCCTGCCATCTGAATCGAGACTCTTCAGACCTGGCAAGGTTTTGTTGGGTTTTAAAAAAAACAAAAAACCATTTATTGTCCATTTCTGGTGAGGCTGTGTGAGGTGTAGCCTCAGTTTTACTGTTCTTAGCTGCCAGGAGTGGCACCCGGTGTGGCCTTCTGCTGTTGTAGCTCCACTCTAACATGTTGTGCATTCAGAAATGTTCTTCTGCATACTTTGGTTGCTTGAGTTACTTTTGCCTTGCTATGTCCTCAAACCAGTCTTGACCATTCTCCTGATATTGAGGTGTTTTACCCCAGAGAAGCTCTAATCACTGGTTGTTTTCTCATTTTCAGACCATTCTTTGTAAACTCTACAGATGGTTCTGTAGGAAATTTCAATAAATCAACAGTTTTCAAATTACTCAGACCAACCCATCCAGCTAGAACAACCCTGCCACATTAAAGTCACTTAAACTCAACTTTGTTTCTCATTCTGCTGGTTTGAACGTCAGCAGGTCATCTTGCCTAAATGCACTGAGCTGCTGCCTTGAGATTTGCTGATTAGATAACTGCATTGATGAGCAGTTAAACTGTGTGTTTTTAAAAAGTGTCTGGTAAGTGTATTTCTAGCAGACGCATGTAGACATAAAATTGCAGCACTGATGTATAACTTTGTGGCGGTTTCAGTAACGCAATTCAGCTCTGCCAAAAATATGTCTGCAAAATGCAAATATGGCATGACATGTGTTCTTTATATTCACCATGGAAGTTATTGGTTTTTTTTGGTGTTGGCTTGATGGACTAAAGAGTTGTAGTTGTCTTAGTTTATAGTAAGTTTCCCTCTCACTTATAATTTCTTTATAGGTTCTTTCTGACATTGATCATGGACTTGGCAAGGAACATATGAATTAGGTGGCATCTCTAGCTGAGACCTTGAAATTTGACTTCCTTTAGTTGTGCATCAGGAAATTTATAAATAGATTTCTAAATGTCAAAAGAATGCAAACTGCTATTAAGGTTTTAATTTCTTTTCAGTCCTTTGTTTATTCTTCAAATTGAATCTCAATTTGGGGAACATGGGTGAAGTGAAACCCTATCAATAAATGCCTAAGTGATTGTTAGGGAGTCTGTCCCATCCCCCCCAAAATCCTGTGTTTGTAATGTACTGCGTGCCAGAAAATTATTACTTGATGATCATCACCACATTGTCTGCACGAGCCTTTGAGTCCAGAAAGGACTTCAGACATAACACAGTGTATCTAGGCTTGGAAAGGATGGGCTCTAGCTGAAAACTTCATAATGTTGATCAGTCATAGCCAGAAACCAAGCTGAAGACAGTTTGAGAGAAAATGACAAGACATTGTTAAGGGGGTGAGGTTGATAAGAAGTGAGTAAACTGTTTCTGCCCCTCAGAACATTCAAATCATATATATATATAGATATAGATATAGAGATATAGATATAGATATATATAGGTATATCATTCTCACAAATGTTTTCTCTCCTATTTTCAGGCTCAATAGACAGTGGGCTTCTGTCTCCATTCCCCTCCCAGAATGAGGCTGACCTTTCTCCTCTCCTGAACGCCTCATCTCCCGGGCCCAACAAAAGCTGCTGCTTCCAGAGAAAACCTCCAGAGGGCTGTGAAAGGGTGAGAGTGTGGGAGGAGATCAGGTAGGTTTTTATTCATTTTGCTTTGTTTGCATGCTAGAGGGAGACAGATGAATCACCTCTGGATAATGAAATATAATTAGACAAATACTGTATACTCCCTGTCATTTAACACGGTCAGCATGTAGATGCCCCCTGGTGGTCACATTTAAAAAATAAACACTAGAAAAACAAACTAATTCAGTGTCTTTACCCAAAGTTGAATGTGATTTCCTGCATGACGTCATAGTTTTTAGTTGAGTCAGAGTTTACCTTGTACTCTGTTAGAGTGAGTTAGTGGCATTAACTGTAGATGTAAGAACAGTCCCCCCTCAAAGCAGTTTGTTTGTTCAGCTTGGGAGTTTTGTTCTGCCAAACAGACAAGTTGATGATGTTGCAACACTTCATGTTGTCAGCACTAAAGCATTCGAAGTCCTCCTTGTTTTTAACTTGGTCTGAATCTTACAGTGTGAAATTACTAGTCGTTACTCATTAAAAGGAATCAACAATTACAAAACTCTGTTGCCTGGTATTTTAGTTTTTCTTTTCTAGTGGGTCCGTGACTTCTAGGGGAAAATTTTGGCTTGAGTAAAGCCTCGTGCATGTTGACATGTAAGCACAAGCAGCGACTACAAAGATCAGGGATGTCAAACTCATTTTACATTGTGAGCTGCATACAAGTCACTCTGATCTTAAGTTTGCTGGACCAGTGAAACTTCCCTTTCTGTCAGTGAAAAGAAGTTTAACCACATTTAATCCCAGAGATATCGTAACATTTAAAAAAAAGAAGTGCAGAGTCAACATTATGTCTCAATTTTTCCACATGATAAAGAAATGCTGTTGAACTAAATGTAAGAAATCTGACTGTGTGCACTGAATGTAACCAAACTTTTTGCATCACTTTTATGGACATAAGTTTTTCTTCTCCTTTTCTTCTTTAGCTCTCCACAGAAACCCACGATGGCCCTCATCTCCTCCTGCCCCGACCCCAACAAGGTAAACTTCACCCCCTATGGGGGTTCAGCCTTTTGCCCAGTCAGCCTCCCTAAGCCCCTGCTCCCCTCCATGGACATGTTTTTCAGAAGCTTTGGCTCTCCAGCAAGCAACTGCTTGAACCAGGGAACAAGCTCCTGTCAGATGGTCTCCTCTAACACCTGGGCTGTTCGTCCAGATCCTCCTGCAGCCACCACTGTGATGGGAGAAAGTTCTGGAGAGGGGCTAGCTTTATAAAAACGGCTCCAGGTCGTTTATTTGGAAATGAACAGAGTGGTCTGGGACAGATGTCTAGATTTCTTTTTCTTTTCTTTATTTCTTTTTTTTTTTTTTAAATCGTAGCTCATTCTTTTGCCACACAGGTACAAACAAATAACATTGTTGCCCTTTTCAGCCATGCGATGGCATCACTAATGTTCATTAGAGCTTCATTGAGACTTGTGCACCCCTGCAAAAGACTTGAATTTATATTTCCAGCATCAACTCTAGTTGAGAGCAATCATAGTTTTAAAGGCTTAAATCTTGCACAACCACAAATGGGCCATCTGTTTGTGCTGCTGGAGCTTCCCCTACAACACAACACTGCTGCAGAGAGCTGCTTTTGAATTAGGCATAGCAAAAAATGCTTATGGGAGGAATAATTGAGTGTTTATACAAACTAGTAACGGATAAAGTGCTGTTTATGTGCTGCTTGTTGTTATCTAGGATGCTCTGTAGTGAGCTGATCAGCAAAAAATAAATGCATGCGAGCCATTGTAATCAGGTATTCACTCGTCATGTTGAAAGTGATGGATAAATGTTAGCAAATCTGAGACTTTCAGATGCAGCGAGATTAAAGGAAACCACTGGATGTCTGAAAAGGGCTTGATGTTGAAGGTTATTGAGAAAATGAGTCACAATGCAAAGGAGAGTGCTCTGAGTTTCCTTAATTGCAACACTTCTAAACTAAACAAATTTAGTTCTGTTATTACCCAAAGATATTTACATTTGTCTTAGCCAAAAATAATTGAGACACTGTGCTGTCTTACAGCAGCACTGCTCACTTATTTTTCTGTAAACTTTCACTTGATTTGTTTGACTGACTGCTCACTTCCTGCACAGTTATTTCCTCAAAGACGCCACAACAGTAACTTTGTTGATACTGTTCCTTATTTTTAAACTGCATCTGTTTAATTATTTTTTTCATCTTATCAAAGATATTTATCTGCTGTTCACTTATTTCCTTGCACCAGTCACTAGTGTACGAAGCGTGACAAATCAGTGGGTACTTTGTTTTTACCTGATTTAAAGGACAACATGAAATGACATTTTGGTTGTTGTAAAGGGAATTTTGTAGATGTAGAAGTTCAGGTAGCGTCAGCACCTAATGGCTTCATCACATGCATTCTTGCTTTACGAGTAGTACTTTTTTAAAATGTCTTGTTTACTTGCAAAAAAGGGTTGCATGTTGTTTATTGACGTTCTAGATCTGTGCCTGATGGTACGTTTTAGTTTTGAGGTTTCACTGCCTAGCTGACTACCTAACCAGTTTTAGTGGTATAGACTTGTCGTCCTCAGTTTCCCTGATCATTTTGTTCTGCCAAGCTGACAAGTTAACGATCATATAGTTTTATTTTCTCGCAGACATGTTTGCACAAGTTGAACTACTACTTTTGAGTCGCAATTCTTATTTTTATACTCACTTTTGTACTTGGTTGTATATGTATGTGTAGTGATGTCTGTTTTTTACCCTTTTTCCCCAAATACCTGCTACATAAGCTAAAAAGGAAAAAAAAAAAAAGACCCTTGTCATTTTTAGTTTTGTTCTGTCAGGCAAATGTCACATGTATCGGGTGGATTTTTATGCACTTCCAGCAGAGGGTGTTACAGAGGAGAGGTTTCCTCCATAATTTAGCCTCTGATAGTTCTGTTTGCATGTGAACTGAAAGTTGACTATTTTGATCTTTTGACTAACATCTCCTAGTTTTAGCATCTTGATGAAATGCTGATGGACTGAAATATTCTTATTCCAAATAATCAAAGATTTTTTTCTTTCCCCGGTTGTGGATACTGGGAATGTTATCTCAGGTTCTGTGTTTTGTCTACATAAATACATGATGCTAGCATGTCTTCTGTGTTTATTACATTCATTTTAGCATTTTAGCTCTTAGTGCTTTGTTTTGAATTCACCACACAATCTATGCAGCCATGGTGTTAAAGAGCAGACCTATTGGTGTGAAGTCCCGTGCGTATACTGCCAAGTTTTCATTTCTCCTACAATTAAGAAGCTACTTTCAAACCTTGTGCATTCATCTAGTCATACTGGAATATTTGTTTCTAAATTGGGTAAAAGAAAACACTAGAAAATCTTATAATGGTACCGTGTGTCATTATGTCACCATATACTGTAATCTTCACTATTTTCTGGGGCAGGGGAATTGACAACTGCCTGACTAAGACGTGTAATTTCCTCTTGTCTTGAGTCACATTGATTTCTTCAGTCCTTACCTTTGACTCACCACAATGCTTCTCAGTTTTGTTTTGTTTTTTCCCAGAAAGCTGATTATTGGTGGCACAAACATTAAAGTTTCAGCAGTTTGGTTCATTGTCTCAAGATACAGTGCTCAGCATAAATGAGTGCACCCCTTTACATTTGTCAGAAAACCTTTAGTTTCCTTTCAGAATCAACATTTTCTATGAGATACTATAATACAAAAATACTCCCACAAATGTGGGCCATTGATTGCAAACAAGATTTGTTAATTTGTTAGGAAAATCCTTTTTTTTTTTTTTTGTGTGTGTGCAGACTCATTCAAGCCCATGTTGCAAAAATGAGTACACCCCAATTATAGTCTAAGGAGAAAAGCCACACTTAAGACTACAAAATTCGAATTACCAGGCATTCAACCAAAGGTGAGTCTAATGATTCATTTACGAGGTGTCCAGCAGACAGGTGACCATAAAAGGGCATTACTTAACAAGGAAAAGCCCTTCCCATTTCATACTGCCAGCAATGGCTCCACATGGAAGAGAAATGTCACAAAATCTGAGAAAGGAAATAATTTCTTTACACAAAAAAGGTGAGGGCTACAAGATCAGCAAAGGTTTACATATCAGTCAAAATACTGTAGCAAAAGTGATCACAAAATGTAACAAAGATTGAAGCGCAACCATCTTAGACATCCAGGCCGTCCACAAAAGTTAACATCTCAATGGGAGCGTCTCCTGATGAGAAGGAAGGGTTGAAGAAATCACCATGCAAGTTCACTGCAGTTCGCTAAAGCAGTAGAAAGCCAAACTGGAGTGACCGTTTCCCGTGACACCATACGGCATACACTGCCAAATCCCATCGCAGCTAGATAAAACAGCATCACGTGCTGATACTGTCATGGTCCTGGGTCGGTGACCCAGCGCTTTAAGTTTATTATTATCATTTTCCAATTTATTATCATGATTATTATTATTATTGTTTGAGTTCTACGTGTTATATTCGGTCTGCGTCTGTATCTGTCTATCTATGGTGTCACCCCGTCTGTTTGTGAATCTGTTTAGTTCAATGTCTTGTCTGGTTCCATGTGTCTGAGTTTCCTGTTTTATTGTGAAGGTCTGTGTCGTATGTGAGTGTGCTCAGTTTACGTTTCCCCTGTCTCGTCAGCTGTGATTTCTCCCAGGTGTGTTCCCCTCCTGTCTCTCATCCCTTGATTACTGCCATCTGTGTATTTAAGCCCTGTGTTTCTCTGTGTCAGTGTCGCGTCGTACCCTCAACTTGCTGTGTGTTTGTAATGTCCTGTCCTCCAGCACCTCGGTTTAGAGTTTTGTCTTTGTAAGTTTTATTTCGTGAATCATTCCTCCAGCAATAAAGCTGCGTTTTCAGTTTATTCCCATCTCCAAGAGTCCTGCTATTTTGGGTCCACCACTTCTGCTTGCCTGCCACACAGCCAACCATGACAGATACTTCTCTTAGTTAGTCATTTCCTCTCTCTCTCTCTCGCTCTCTCTCTCTCTCTCTCTCTCTCTCTCTATATATATATATATATTATATATCTATATATATATCTATATATCTATATATATATATATATATATATATATCTATATATAGATAGATATAGATATAGATAGATATAGATATATATAGATATATATATTAGGGGTGCAACGATATTCGTATCGATATTGAACCGTTCGATACAGTGCTTTCGGTTCGGTACGCATATGTATCGAACAATACAACATTTGTAATTTATTTTATCAACTTTCCTTCTGACGATGCTGTCTGTGTTGAGCGCTCAGTGAATCTGCGTTGGACTACTCCGCCTAGGCTGCACTGCCGAGCGCAGATCCACTGAGCGCTCAACACAGACAGCATAGTCAGAAGGAAGAGCGCAGGGCAAGCTAGCGAGACAGAAGTTAAGCTCTCCTTGCAACATGGACCTCCCCCACTCTCATTCAGATCTGGCGTTTGGAATTATTTTGGTTTTCATGTGACGTATGACCCTGAAGGTAAGCGAGTCATGGACTAAAGTAAAACAGTATGTTGGATGTGCCATGCAATGCTCAATTACTAGTGGGAACTAGTGTGTTAGCGCAGTTAGCTCGTTAACGTGTTGGCCGTCTAGCCCCATGGGGCGATCGGCGGTAGCTCGTTAAGGAGATTTGCCGTGTTGTGGCGTTAAGGTTATTTCAACGAGATTAACCTGAAAGCACTAGTGGGAACACAACGAATATGACTGCACATTTACGCCGACATCATCCTAGTGCAAAGACAAAAACAACAAGCATGCTACTAACTTTAGCCGAGTCATTTAGACAGCTGTTAGCACATGATTCTCCTTATGCTGCTGAGAATATAGCCCAGAAGAAGCGGATAGTATAGCTTTTATTTTGGAAAGAGCCATTTCTCTGTAATAAACTCTCTTTTCCAAAGATGAGTGATTCCTCAATCAGATACAGGGCTTGCAATATCGCTAGCCCGACGTCCTGGAGCTAGCGATTTTTTCAGTCGGGCTACCAAAATCTATCTCTTCCCTGCCCGTCGGGCTATTGTAGTATGTGTATGTGTATATATATATATATGTATGTATGTATGTGTATATATATATTCATTCGCGCGTGCTGGTTTGAGCCTATAGATTGGTCTGAACGGTCCAACTTTAGCTGCTCAAAATAAATAAAAATGGAAGTGGAGGGTTTAAAATCCACTTGAGCAAACCCCCCGTAGCGCTCAGAGATATGAGCCCAGGTAGGGGGTTCGCACAGCTGCTGTCGTTGCATTGTGGGATTGGCTGACAGTAGCGCGTGGAGGTGGTGTGCAGTTCAATTGTACGTTCAGGCCTGCAGGAAACTGCAGGAGATCCTCCGGAGAGGCGCGCCTTCAGCCCGCAGATATTCACGTTAACGGAGCCGGTCAGCGGGAGGACTGTCCACCATGTCTTCATTCTTTGGGGTCGTCGCCAAGCAGATTAAGAGCCACCCAGCTGTAAGTCTCAGCCACTCGTTTTATTTTTACGGTCGTTATTACCAGCCTGTGACCAAGGAGACGGTGACACTGAAACGTGCCTATCAGAAGCTTGAAGCTGCGCGCGCTCCCGTTTCCCCCTCAAGATCTCTCCTTAATTACCTGATGTGGGATCAGCTGTAAAGGCTCAGGAAAACAGTTTTTGTGACTTATCCACACACTGACACCCTAAAGTACGCATTCGTAGAGTATTTTACTATTTATAAAAGCAAAAATAATTTCATATACAGCTCTGAGTGCGGAAATCTCAAATTCCTCGACAGACTCACAGGTTTCGGTTAGAAACATTGGTAGAACATTTTCACGTCACTACATTCTTATTGTTTTAATCACTGTATTCGTGTAATCCCATGAAAGCTTTTCTTGGGTTTTTCACCCGCAACCTCCTGACAGAGTTCGTTTTTGCGCTCTGGCATCCGCAGAATCAGACAACCGCATCACCTGCTCCTACTGAGCGTGATACACTGATACTGTTGTTACTGAAATGTTATAATGATGATAATCTAAAGGTTCAAATCTGTGTGTGTGTGTGTGCGCGCGCGCGGGGGGGGGGGTCGCTTGTTTCACGCCACCGTGCGTCTGTAGCCATGCGAAAGGGTTTGTGGTGGCAGCACGTATAGCGGTGGAGTAGTTTCCATATTAGCTTGAGTGAAGGCCAGATAAATGCATGTGAGGGTTTATTTCTCCAAGGACGACGGTGTGAAAGGGTTTGGTTTGTGGCAGCCTCCATATTAATAGACCTCTGGATGGAAATGCTTTGTCCCCCTCCTGCTCTGTGACTGAGCAGCCTGTTGCTCCCTGCTGGTGAAAACTCTTCGTTGTTTAAACAATCCTCTTATGTCATGAGATAACAATACCAACATGGAAATTCTGTGCATTTTATACATCATAGACTGTTACTATAAAAGTAGCACTGCCTTAGCAAGGCTTTTTGAGGACAACTGCACATTTTTACCCACAGCAGCAAGGTGAGAAAGTGGCCCTGGTTGTATTAATAGCTGTTAGACACATGCAACTGGCCACGGGGTCAAAGTGTGGTGATATAAGCAGGGACAACAACTATTTGCCCTTATCTTAAAACTTAATAAGACACATTATGTCTTGGCAATGCACAGTAGGAAAAACTGGACTCCTACACATGGTTTGTAACAGATGAAATGCTGAATAAGATCCAAAAGGACGCAGATAACAAAGATCTATCAACGTTTTATAGATCAAACATAGAAACATACTCTTTAAGGCTCCACACTGGAAATCCTGCAAGATCTGCAGCTGCAGAGGAAAGCAGAGTCCGTCTTGTCTGTTCCCATCTTTTATGTCTGCAGTTTTAGTTTCTGACATCTGGTAACCTAATCTAGGACTACCACTTCCAGTCAGAGAGCAACAGATTTACACCAACTTCTCCTCCTCCATCCTAAACTCAAGAAGGAAAATGTGCCCAACATTTTTAAAACTCTGTATATTGTTCTCTTCTGGTTTTGCTCCACTGGCATTGATAAAGCAATAGCTTTATTGACTAATTGATGCCCTTTCTCCAAAGCTGATCCCCCTGTTCATCTTCATAAGTGGAGGGGCAACCATGAGTGTGTTGGCCCTGACCAGGGCGGCTCTGAAAAACCCAGACGTGTCGTAAGTATCTGAGACGATTTAAACTTATAGAAAAGCGGGCGTTTTCACTTTCCTCGGTTACTCGGGGATGTGTTGTTTCGATCACGGCTTTTCCTCTTGTCTTCAGATGGGATCACAAGAACAACCCTGAACCCTGGAACCAAATGAAGCCCAATCAGCAGTACAAAGTACGAGCCGTTTTTCTTAATCCTTTACGTCAAGTTATAGAGCAGGCATGTTTCTACAAAGGACAGGCCATAATTTTCTGTTATCTTGCGTCAAAGTCCATATCTCAGCAGTCATATGATAATGCATATTTGTTTTTATGTGTGTGTGTGTCCAGCTTCTTGCAGTAAACATGGATTACTCCAAACTGAAGGAGGACAGGCCAGACTTCTAAGCCATCCGTACGAGGAGCCTTTGCACTATTTTTTAAAAAAAAATCAAACAACCTATGACAGCAAATGAAAGTTTATTTCCAGTGTGCTGGGCAAAGGGATCATTCACCTATAAATGACTATGAATAAAACAGACAACCACCTGTTTTACTGATTGTTGAATATAATTATCAGTTTGCTGCCATAAATTATTAAAGACTATTTAAATCTTTAACGCCTCCCTTGCATGCTTATTACAGGCAAGAGCTGAGGGGAAAGATTACAACACATCAGAAAATGTGAGAAACAAGAATGTGCTCTTTTAGTGGTTTACAAAGAAACTATATTAGAATTTGAGACAATGAGAACAAGTGCCACCTGATGTTTGTTTATATTATTTAAATAGCCTTATATTTAATGCATATATCTCAAATTCTAAATGGTTTAACCATCATCTGCACCTGGTCTTAGATTTGAACCTAAAAGAAGAAATTCTTATTCTATTGACACAGATTTTACATTTTAATGTCTAAAGTAAGTTTGAATTTTTAAAATCCAGTGTTGAGCCATCCCTTGTTTGTGTGTGTTGTTTTTGTTTTGTTTGTTGCTTTTTTTATATTTTGCTTCCAACTAGTCAGACTTCCTTGTAATTTTTAATGTGTTCTAGAGCAATTCTTGAAAAGCTCAAAGCTTTTGCCCCAATTTCCTTAACTAAATCTATGAAAAATGCCAAGGATAACAGAGTCTGAGAGACATAAAATTGTATTTTTGCACCAACATAGTGATTCCCAAAGAGCTATTAGTTGAAATCTTGGCATGGTGTGCAGGTAGGATGTTCTTCAGGAATGGAAATGGGGAGAAAAGCCTGAGGTATGCCAAATGAATCCAAATTTGAAATTGGTGGTGGTAGTGGTGTCCAATCTTATGATAAAGGGTAGGATAAGTTTCTCAAAATGAAACATTTTTATAATTTTCACCCCTTGTGGTAACTAACATGTTGTTTTGCAGGGAATTATGATATTATAAATTCTCTTGAGAACTGTGTTGCTCTCACGTTTATTTTCCAGTTTATCGCACTGCACTCCACTGGTCAAAATTTAGTGCACACCTGACAGAAATTCAAAACACCTCACTTGCCTTAGATTATTATCTCAAAATGTCGAGTCATTAGCTCAAATTTTCGACTTCATTTTCAGAAATTTCAAGTTATTTTCCATGTTTTGTTTTGAGATATTTTCACAAAAGTTTGCATTAAGATGATAATAATAATAATAATAATAATAATGGATAATCACCCACAATTTTGAAGTATGGATGACAACTAAACTAAACTAAAATACAATAAAATAAAATTTCAGTATTGAAAAAAATTCCATAGCTCTGATTTTGTAAATTATTCATTTATATTATTGCTTTTTCTGAAAACAATATTAAAATTTCATTTTTAATTTTATTTATTTATTTCATTGCGATCTCGAGGTTCAAAGCCAAATCTCTCTTCTCGCGAGATTTCACTTAAAAATAACGCGGGACCGTATGAGAATTGAGTCCGTTGAAACAGAAAACACAAGGCAAGGATCAGAGCACAAATGACGTTCGGGTGAAAGCTGAGATAAACGACACTCATTTCAGCTCAGCACCGCTTGTTTGGACAGCGTCGTTGTGGAAAAAGTCATTTGTTTGACATTTTTGACGTTTAACTGCCCGCAATTGTCTGCTAGCTGAGTTCAGCTAACCAGCTGACTTTGCTCCTCGGTGGCTAAATGGATCCCACAGAGGATTTGTCCGCTCGGGTCCTGCTGAAACATATTCTCACCACCGAGCCACCCAGGACCCCTGTCACACGCAGGTACGGTTCATTTTCTGGGAGAGAACCACGAAAGTCTTATTCACTGGCGTTTTCAGCATTAATGCTAGCTAAGCTATCGCTAACGACAAACTTGTGGTTGTCGCACGTTAGTCTCAGCGGCTTTGTATTCAGTATTATTAATCGTAAGATGACTTGTCTCCAGTAATTCACAGGAGCCGAGTAGCAGCGGGACCCGGCGGAGTAGCAGGCTCAGCAAGAAAGATGCTGGTCCCCAAACCCCGCAGGAGATCCTTAGGCGGAGCATGAGACATAAGCTCCATGAGGTAAAATAGAGGTGAGCAGCGTAGTTGTTATTCGTGGGCATGTTAAACTTATTAACTTTGTCCCTTTTTTCTAGAGCATAACCAGAAAATCCCTCCCCGCCACTAAAAGGAGGACTGCCTCAGTTGTGTTAAAAAAGGCAAACATGCCTGCCACATCTTCAGTACTGATTAATGACGGAGACACTCCCAGACACATACTCATAAACATCCTGCGGACAGGTGCGTGAACTAGCCTTCTTTTAATTCCTGGTTGGTTTCGGTTGGTTTTGCTTATATGTTTTGGTTTTCAGAGCCGGTGAAATCCCCCGTGGTTCATGAGACAGAAACATCTGAAGAGCCTGAGCCACCTTCAGCCAATTCGACCATCTCCAAAACGCATCACAGGTGAGCTGTGGGTTACAGGGTGATTGATGGTATTACTGAATTAGTCCTGGTTGTGATGGAAAATAAACTTTTGAGCTGAATTGACTTTCAGTATGGAGCTGTCAGGGCTGGACCTGCCTGATGTAACAGTTGGCCCAGCAGCCAGCACTGCAAAGGGACTGAGCCGAAAGAGACCGCGCAGGAGTTTTTACAAAACGGCTTTTGAAAAACGACTTAAAGATGGAGATGGTAAGATTGAAACGAGCATTGAGGAGGTACACAGATTAAAAATGAGGTTGTGGGGTTTTTTTTTTTTTGTGCTTCTGCAGCAATGTGAACACTTACTGTGTATGCTGGATGTTTGTGCTTCCAGAAGCTGAAGAGGAAACTGAACTATCAATAGATGACAATTCATCACTGTCTGTGTTGAGGTAAAGTGTACAAAGAATGCAAAATATTAATTCTAATCAGGGATCAAACCCATGACTAGGTTTAGAATTAATGATCAGCGTGTGAATGCACACCATGTTTGTTTTTTATGTTTTTTAGTTTATGTCCAATCTGTTTTTCAGCTCTGCTTCCTTGAATTTAAAAACTCCGTTTGTTGACGCTAAGACTGAGAAAAGAGGTCTGCAGAGAAAAGTTTCAAATCGTCGGAAAATCTCAGAGGAAGAATTTGGTGCTGCTGTAGATAAACGACGGATGGGAGGTGAACACTGCGCTCAAAATACTTTATTACATTCTTCTAATGGGACACAGGTTTTTCAAAGATTTCTTTCTGAGGCACAGCAGCCATACAGCCATATGGTGTAAAACACAGAAACTTAACCAGAAATGTAATATAATCTCACACACTGTTGTTACCAACTGGTTAATTTGATAATTGATTCATTCATTGCTAAATAATCTCACTATCAGGATTTTTCACCTTGAGAACTGTCACTGTATTTTGACCTGCTATTGAGTCACTTTAAATATCACCTTCTTTCGGTTGCTCACTTTAGGGGTCACCACAGTGAATTTGTCAGTGATTTGCATCCATCTTTATCCTCAATCCCTTTATCCCTCCTCTGCACATGTCCAAACCCCCTCAGCTTTGCCTCTGTAACTTTGAGTCCAGACTTTGACTAAACCTGAGTTATACTCATTTCTAATCTTGTCCTTCAGACTTCTTAACATCTTCGGCCCCAGCTTGGCCTCTGATCCTTTATTCAGACATTTTGGTCTTCTGCCACAAACCACCCCTGACGCGTATCTCCACCGTCTTCTTCACCTCTCATACATTTTGTAGATGAGTGCATGTGAAAATGTTTCAGTAAGTAAAGCTGTTACCAGACTGCAAAGAAACAGCTGCTTGGGACCATGTCTCAAAAAGAATCGTGCTGAAGGGAGGTTTAAAAAAAAAAAAAGTGGAACTAGATTGGATTGTAATTTTGTTTAATGCCAGTTTTTATCACAAGATTGTGTAACAAGGCCATGTAACCTTTGGTTAAGTTGCCGGCACACATACAACAACTATTCAACCTACCTACAAGTAAGGTGCTGCCCCCTGCTGGTGAAAGTTTTAGTTAAATTCTGCAGAGGTTCAGTGCAAACCTACGACTGAGTATAAATTTAACACTTCAGCCCAGTGATGTGAGAACAGAAGTACAGCATGAAAGAATTGTAGGTTATTTGCACCTGCTCTTTACCTCCACCTTACATTTTCCTCCTTCCTGTCATCCAGGTATGAGCAGCTTTGGACCTGTGGAGCAGGGGCTTGGTGAATCTACTCACTCTGAGGGCTTCACCTTAGGTCTAAGCAAACTCAGCGAACCAGATATCACAGCCGATATCGTGAACTGTAACACGGCTCTCTACGCCCAGGCTGATGCCATGACCTCCAACTTTTCTATCATTGCTACTCAGGACAAACCTACAGTCGTGGCGTCTCAGCTGCAGAAGGACATGAGGGAGATGGAGCCAGAGGAGCAAATGGAAGTGGAGCAGAGCAAGCTGGAAACTGACCAACTGTGTGTGTTTCCAACTGAAGATGAATCTGAAAAGAAGGAAGCAAGGAGAACAGTTTACAGTAAACCTGAAGATGTCTTGGCAAAATCTGACGGAGATGAAGATGTAGTTCAATCTCGGACCGGTGTAAGCGAGGATGCAGCTCAGTTTGAAGACGTTGAGGAAAGAGCAGAAGTTGCTCTCAATTCCGAGCTTGAACAGGGTGTTGAAGCAGGGTCACAGGCTGAAGAGGAAGCTGAAGCAGATTCTAAAACTGAAGAGGAGGAGGAGGAAGATGAGGAAGATGTAGTTGACTCTAACACTGATGGAGGTACAGCCGACTCGCAGATCGAAAAGGGTGATGACGCAGGTTCTCAGTCTGAAGACGAGAATGTGGCTGAGGATCAGACTGAAGAAGAGGAAGAAGACAAGAGAGGCGTAGAAGAATCTCAAACTGGTTCCCAGTCCGAAGAGGGAGCTGAAGCATCTACTCAGTCTGAGGAAGAGGACGTTGTACTAGACTCTCAAACCGAAAAGGATGAAGAGGATGGTGGCACTGAATATCACACTGATGAAGTTGTAGCAGCCCTGCCTGAAGAGGATGTTAGTGGTCAATCTGAGAGAAATGAGCACGTGACCAAGTCTGAGAACGAAAATGACTTTGAGATCTTCAGCGGTGAAAATGAAGAGGAGGCATCAGCTCAGCTGAAACATGACTCAGAACACATCAGCCGGAGGGCTTATCGCTCTGAGGGCGGTCTCATTGTGCCGGTTACAGAGGCAGCAGAGGATTTCCCTAATGCTACGTTTGCAGGTTAAAAAAAAAATCAATTAATCAATCATTTAGCATTTAAAAATCTGTATGATTGAGATTAAATATTGTTTGTGGTTTTGTTTGTAGGATGGCCTGATGCCAAATTCAAAGGACATGGCACTCTGGATTTGCGCACCAGCTTTGAGATGGGAAGCCATGAGAGTGGTCAGACTCACACCGGAGACCCTGATGTGGCCGAATCCTCAACCCAAGGACAGGCAGAGGCCACTGGGACAACGAATGAGCCTGAGGCTGACAAAGAGAACTCATTTCCTCTGTCAGAGGGAACGTATGACATTGAAGATGGTAGGAGTGAAACTGTGCCTGATGAAGCTCCAGCTGAGGATGCTGCTGAACCAGAAGAAGAAATGGAAGAAGAAGAAGAAGATTATGATGATGAAGAGGATGAAGGTTATTTTCTCTTTTAACATGCACTGGTAAAATATCTATTTAAGCATTCAGAATGACTAAGAAATCTGTTTTCTGATAGCTTCAGACTTCCCCTGCAAGACTCCAGCGTTTGTCAGACAGAAAATTAATTTTAATCGTCCTGATCCTTTAGCATCACCTTCTGTTCTAAAGAACAATCAGGCCAGGTAAGCTGCATGTCCTATTACACTTAAGTGTGTGTGTTTGTGTGTCCTGTGGGTTTCAGTCAGGACTGTTTTTTAGGGAGAAAGAAGTACCTACTCAGCTGGGGATATGGACCTTTCAGCTGACACAGTGCTCTTTTAACTCCCTAAAAGCTTCTCTACTTTAAATAGAAAAACTGCTATTGTAGCACAGGTACAGAATCAAGTTTTTATTCGGCAATTCACTGACACTCTCTTCTGATCTCCACCAGTACCAGCGGTACAAGAGAACCTTTACCTGCAGCTAAACCTAAGCAGAGGAGAGTGAGGAAGACGAGGAGCTCTAAAAAGGAAACTATCCTTCCTAAGAGCTACCTTATGGGCGTCTTTAAGCAATTTGCCAAAACAAAAGTCTCTGCAGACGTCCACCCTGTCCTAAATGAAATGTAAGTAACACACTGTGTTTCGCCATTAATCACATGCAGTGTCTCTTTGTCTGTTAGAACTGTGTGTTGCTTTAATATAACAGATTTGTTGTAATTTTAACAGAATGGATAAATTCTTTGACCGGCTAGCTGAGGACCTGGAGACGTATGCTGCCCATGCAAAGAGAAAAACCATAGAGGTCGAGGACGTTGAACTTCTGCTGAAAAGGTATGAGGGCAGAATTCAAGACTTTTTGCAATCAGATGTTTTTAATGTCATAAAGCCCCTTTGTTTAATTAAGGAGGAAAAAGCGAAACTTGAATACCACTTAAAAATGTAGCGAACTACATTATACACAAAACTGCATTATGTATTCCTAGGAGGGTTTGAGGAGGCTCAGTACAACACTGCTATATAACTTTATGGAGCAAACATGTACAGATTTATTTAAATACCTTGTTCTGCATATCTCAGTGTACATGTCAACTAGCTAGCTGTTTAGTTTGTCTGGTGTGTGTTATCAATAAATGAATAAAATGAACCAAAAAACAAAGCAAATCAAGAAACCTATACTGAGTGTAGGCCTGTCTTTCCTGTCCACTCTCCACTATCTAATAAAGGCAAAAGGCCCCAAAATAATATGTATTTTAAGCCAGAAGTGCCCGCCTGTACAGGTAAGGCACTGACTCTACAGTAAGGGGGAGGAAAAAACCCACTCTGCAACGCTTGGATTATTCTGACCTCTAGATGGCAATGTTGAGCTCTTTGTAGTTTGAAGGCTATATCTGACTGTAATAAGAGCATAAGCCTGTAGAATATCTTAAATGCTGCCTATAGGTAGCACACCTCATTCATGATCTATTTTCTGACATTTCACATAAATTTTCTAACATGGAACTTAACCAGTATGTGTTTGTAACTTGCAGGCAGGGTTATGTGAATGACAAGGTGCCAGTGGAAGTGCTTATTGAAAAATATCTTCGCATGGACCAGCGAAGGCTTCTAATCCCCATCGCAACCAGTGGAAATGTTGTTATCCCTGCAAAGCGGAGGTGAATCTTTCATCTCCTGGACTGCTACTTGTTTTTCTGTACACTGCGTTCAAACAATGCCTTTATTCATTGGAGCATAAAAGCTTCTGTAAATGTGTAAATTACATGCATGTATCTTTATTTTACTGCGAGTCTCTGGATAACTGTACTTTGTTGCTGTTAGGTATGTTTTCATGGGTGCAAATATGCGTGCCAACTGTATTCTCTACAATATGAAACAAAGCAGTGTCTAAACTTATAATAATAATAAAGGAAGCTGAAATTAAGTTTCACATATCTGTGCTTCACACATGTATTATTAAGGAAATACTCAGACAGAAATATCTTATGTTTGTGGATCGTGAGGGGCATTTGAATTATTTGTTTTTCCTTGATAAATTAGGATTTCAGCCCATCATGCTGTGCTTTGTGCTGCTTATTAAGAAAGTTATGCAGATATACACTGCTTTTATAAGGCTCAGAAAGACTAGATGGCCTAAAAATTGTGTTTTTATGAGAGTACTTGAAAAATGGAGAGAATGTGAGGACAGCACCGCCTGGTCCAGAGTGATTCAGCCTTGCTCACTAAATGAGGCAATCGATATATTTCATCACAAATGACTGGTTTAAAAAGGAGGACATAATAAGCAAGAAACATGCTGTAGTGGTAGACTTCCTCTGCTGCTAATAATGTTTTCCATAAAAGCTTAAGCTTTTGTTATATATACACACTCAAACAGGCGCTAATAACATGTGATGCTTCTTAATTCATTTTTACATTGAACAGCTGATGTCTATTTATCCCTGCTTGAGATTACAGGGCTATTTACTATTCTTTTTAAAATGGGCTCAATTAGTTTTGTTTGGATACATTATGTACATGTGAATGTCATGGTGATTTGGGGCTTTTAATGGGTTTTTTAAACTTGTTTTTCCAGGGTGGAATGATTGTACAGCATACATGTTTAAAGACTTTAAGTGGATACAAGTGGGCAGCATGGTCGTATGGGGTTTAGCACTGTTGCTTCACAGCAAGAAGGTCCTGGGTTTGAATCCATCATCTGGTCGGGGGGGGGGTTTTCTGTGTGGAGTCTGCATGTTCTCGCTTGCTCCCACAGTCCAAAGACATGCAGTTACTGGAGTTATTTTAACTGGTGATTCAAAATTTCCCATGGTTATTGGTCTTTCTTGCAACACATTGGTGACCATTGGAAATATATATACTCTCCCACTAATATTTGGTTAAATGCCCCTTAGCAGGTTGTGTCTCAACCATAACCAAAGGGTTATGGTTGAGACACAACTTGCTTGTGTCACAGATGCCTGTGTCACAATTCTAGCTGGATATTTAATCACTCTTTTTGGAGGAATTGATGGAATTCTCAATAGGGTTGACATTGGAGTTTTGAGACAGCCATTCTAGAAGCTTAGTGTTAGCCTGCTTTATTGATTCCAAAATCAACGTAACATGTGTTTGGGATCATTTCCCTATTGAAACACTCAGTTGTGTCTATGTTTCAAACATCTAACTGTTGATTTAAGGTGTGCAATGTACCAGCACCACTGGGAGCAGTCCCAGAGCATGATGCTACCACCAGCATGCTTGACAGCTGATACAGTGTTCTTAGGTTTGAAAGCCCAACCTTTACATCTTGAAACATCCCTCTGTTGTTGTGGCCAAATAGCTCATCTTTTTCTCATTTGACCATAATACTCTTCCCTAGAATGTATTTGGCTTGTCCATATAGCAAATCTAATTCTAAATTGAGCTTGAAGGTGTCAGATTTGGAATAGATGTGCATTCTTGGCCAGAGCTGTTGTTCTTGAACATCCTAACCAATTTTCTCTCTTATCCGAGGGTCTTCTTCCAGACCTTGGCAAAATGAGACATCAAAATAAGTTGTACTTTAATAAAGTTTGAACTGATTATCTTGGATAGTGCCGTTGTTTAGAAATGGCTCCAAAATACCTTGCTAGCTTGTGTAAATCTACAGTTCATATTAAATCTTCAGTGAGCTACTTGTACTTTCCTATTGCTCTGAGTGTTGGACACTGTAAAACCTTAAACAACACATAAAAGATTTAAGTGAGTGTATGTTTATATTTGAGCCTGTATGTACAATGTTGACCCTGTGTCGATTAGAGAAAACTCAAAAGACTTAGAGACTTCCATCTGCCACTGAGGGTGCTTAAGAACTTCTACTCCTGCACCATTGAGAGCTTCCTGATGGGAAACATCTGCACCTGGTTTGGGAACAGCACCAAGCAGGACAGACAAGATCTGCAAAGAGTGGTGCACTCGGCTGAACGCATCATTCGATCAGAACTTCCTGACCTGCTGTCCATTTACACCAAGCGGTGAAAGACTAAAGCCAGGAAGATTATGATGGACCTCTACCATCCCAACAATGGACTCTTCTCACTGTTGAGGCCTGGGAAGCGCTTCTGCTCCCTTAAGGCCAAAATAGAAAGAATGAGGACGAGCTTCTTCCCCCAGGCTATTCGGACCCTGAACCAGGTGTAGGACTGGACTCTGCCACACGCATCACATCACCACACGCACTCTGGTTTTTTGCACACTTCTTATAATTAATAAGTTCTTCTTTCTTTTTTCTTTTTTATTCATAATTTATTTCATGAACTGTTATTTGCACATTTTTACTGTAAATTTCCAAGTTAAAACCTGTAAATTTTGTAGTAATCTGTAAATCTTACTGTCATTTAATGGTTGGGTATTGCACAGCAATAAGCATTTCACCACATGTTGTACTGTGTATGGCTGTGTGTGTTAATTCAGATAAAATTTGAATTTGAATTTGAAAATGGAATTAAACTTGTGCACCCAGAATACTTTTGTTGTTGTACAGTCATTACACCCCAGAAAAGAATAGTTCAAACAAATAATTAGGCTGAAAATAAATAAGCTGAAAATCACCGTGACATGATGATAAGTGTTTATGAACTTCAGACCACATTTATAGATGGATATATAGCAGTGGTTTGTGAAATTACTCCCAGACAGCAGGGTGTGCTATTTGTGAGACACTGCTATAGTGGTCCAGCTCAACAGCCAGCTAGCTAACAACAACACAAGACTCCGGCCAACTAGCGTTGTAATTAAATCCAACATTAAGGTGAGTCTAGCGGAAAATAAAAAGAAAGCCGTGAGATAGGGATTAAGGACTTAAAGAAACACGACAAAGGTAGTCGTGTAGCATTTTTAGCTGTAGTTTGCGCAGTTATTTCCCCGACCTTTTTGTTTGGCTTAGGTTAGCTGCTAAAGGCAAAGGGCTAACTAGCCAACTAGCTCTCCCCGCTTAAGCTGTGGTGCTATTGGTGCATTGTCTGGATTACCGGCAGGATTTATGTATTAATAGCTATGCCAGAGACTGTCACGTTTCTTTTTTATGACCACAATGGTCTGCATTCGTAATTAAAATGCGGTGCCATTTCAAAACGAAATACCGGTGTCGATTAGTGCACATTGTTAGCAGGTTAACTACCTGCTACTGTCACCGCCTACATTAAGTGAGTTTAACTTCCCGGCATGAACTAAATTAAAGTACAGGCTCTTCAACTTCAAAGAAATACTCAGAAAAATACCATGTTTAAACTTTGTGGTGTTGCATTCAATTAGATTTGGAATTCACAACTGGGCCTCCGTCATACTGTTTATTGGAGTCATTCACTCACTGCTCAGTCAGTGCAGGCTGTTTTAACTCGAAAGGTTTATCCGTGGAAGTGCTCATGTGGTTATGACTTGTATTCCTGTAAAGTGTATAAACCATGCTGCTCACAAAGTGGTGAGGTGACCAGCTGTCAGGGATTATTGTTTGGGTGGAAATTGTGAGTCAAAGTTCACTGTGAACACTGATTGCCTTCTCGGTTTAGGCACAAAGTAATGAGTGAGTCAGGTCAGTGTAAACAAACAAAGTCTTAAACCAGTCGTGTTATTTATGTGTTTATCTCAAATCTAAAGGAGGACGTCTACATCTCTGATGCAGCTGTGCTGTATTTCTGGCAGGTAAACTGAGTTGTAAACTGTGGCTTTGAGAAACTTTGTTTTTAAGAAGCCGTTCCCCCCGCCAATCAAATAATTTATCAGAACATAGACTTGCAGCTCTATATTTAGGTGATGCTGAGTATTACTTGCAGTGCAGGGCTGTCTTGCAGCAGTTGCACTGATTCCAGCAATGCATTTCTTTTGCCAAATCAAAAACCTGCCGTGCAGCAGACTTGAAGTGGCCTTTAATCTGTTTTTTCCCTGAGCTCATCTTTTTTTTTTTTTTCACCCCCCCTATACTTAACTCAGTTGAGCTGAGTTCACCTTCAGTGGGATGACCCACTAAGAAAAATCCACTGCCTGTGAGCTTTCATTGCTATTTTGTTAAAAACGCATAGGTTGCAGAGTGACTGCTGCAGCTGAAATCTCAAATAGGTTTTCAACTTAATGCATATGATTGTGATTTCTGAGTCACAAGCATTGGCTTCATCCCTAGGAAGGGCTCAGTGATGGGTTTAAATTACTGCAATCAAAAGAACATTTTAATTAATATTTGGGTGATTTTTATTTAAAAAATTCAGACCACTCAGTCAGACCACTGACTGTTGTGTTAATGAATGGCATCTGTGCTACTTAATTTTCCCTTCTTACATAATAGACATGGTTGACATGTCAGGATTTGCGCTAAAGGGATGCACTCTGGGTTTATTAGCTCATTAAGATGTAGGGGATTATGTATTATTATGAGCACACTGACCCTAAATGCAGGTCTATGTTAACTTATTTCATTTCAGTTGAGTACTGTGTGGTTAGATAAATGTCTCCAAAGGATCATTTAGTTTTTGAGCTTCAAACCCCCCCCAAAACTAAACCAATGTTTGATACAAAATTAAGCAAATTGAAAACAGTAATGCTACTCTGATACTCCCATGTGTCTTTGGAGGTTAAGACAATAAGTGTATCTGTTGGTAACAATATGAACCAGGTGACCAGTGATCTTAGCAATGCATTGAGGCCTGTCCTCCCTTTAACCCTCATGTACGTGGTGAAGCGAGCGGGGTTTTGCTCGGGAAGTACAGACAGGAGCCGAAACCTGGCTGCTAATGCTTTTTC
>NC_140533.1:3954665-4064665 GCF_057382185.1 Mchenga conophoros
TGTAACTTTTGATAGAAGACTCAGACAAACATGTTTATGGCTTTATCTTATAGAACTCAATATCCCCGTGCTGGGCAAACAGGTTTTGCAGCCGTTTGAGCTAAGATTTTAAAATTATTCACATAATGAAAACCTATACTTTGTCTCAGGCGAGTTTCCCATTCAAATGCATGTAACAGTGAGAAACGCATTGTCTTGGCGAAATAAAGTTTTTTTTGAACAACTTCATATAAATCGCTGTAACTTTTGATAGAAGACTCAGACAAACATATGGCTTTATCTTATAGAACTCAATATCCCCGTGCTGGGCAAACAGGTTTTGCAGCCGTTTGAGCTAAGATTTTAAAATTATTCACATAATGAAAATCTATACTTTGTTTCAGGCGAGTTTCCCATTCAAATGCATGTAACAGTGAGAAACACACTGTCTTGGCGAAATAAAGCGTTTTTCAACCACTTCATATAAATCGCTGTAACTTTTGATAGAAGACTCAGACAAACATGTTTATGGCTTTATCTTATAGAACTCAATATCCCCGTGCTGGGCAAACAGGTTTTGCAGCCGTTTGAGCTAAGATTTTAAAATTATTCACATAATGAAAACCTATACTTTGTTTCAGGCGAGTTTCCCATTCAAATGCATGTAACAGTGAGAAACGCATTGTCTTGGCGAAATAAAGCGTTTTTGAACAACTTCATATAAATCGCTGTAACTTTTGATAGAAGACTCAGACAAACATATGGCTTTATCTTATAGAACTCAATATCCCCGTGCTGGGCAAACAGGTTTTGCAGCCGTTTGAGCTAAGATTTTAAAATTATTCACATAATGAAAACCTATACTTTGTTTCAGGCGAGTTTCCCATTCAAATGCATGTAACAGTGAGAAACGCATTGTCTTGGCGAAATAAAGCGTTTTTGAACAACTTCATATAAATCGCTGTAACTTTTGATAGAAGACTCAGACAAACATGTTTATGGCTTTATCTTATAGAACTCAATATCCCCGTGCTGGGCAAACAGGTTTTGCAGCCGTTTGAGCTAAGATTTTAAAATTATTCACATAATGAAAACCTATACTTTGTTTCAGGCGAGTTTCCCATTCAAATGCATGTAACAGTGAGAAACGCATTGTCTTGGCGAAATAAAGCGTTTTTGAACAACTTCATATAAATCGCTGTAACTTTTGATAGAAGACTCAGACAAACATATGGCTTTATCTTATAGAACTCAATATCCCCGTGCTGGGCAAACAGGTTTTGCAGCCGTTTGAGCTAAGATTTTAAAATTATTCACATAATGAAAACCTATACTTTGTTTCAGGCGAGTTTCCCATTCAAATGCATGTAACAGTGAGAAACGCATTGTCTTGGCGAAATAAAGCGTTTTTGAACAACTTCATATAAAGCGCTGTAACTTTTGATAGAAGACTCAGACAAACATGTTTATGGCTTTATCTTATAGAACTCAATATCCCCGTGCTGGGCAAACAGGTTTTGCAGCCGTTTGAGCTAAGATTTTAAAATTATTCACATAATGAAAACCTATACTTTGTTTCAGGCGAGTTTCCCATTCAAATGCATGTAACAGTGAGAAACACACTGTCTTGGCGAAATAAAGCGTTTTTGAACAACTTCATATAAATCGCTGTAACTTTTGATAGAAGACTCAGACAAACATGTTTATGGCTTTATCTTATAGAACTCAATATCCCCGTGCTGGGCAAACAGGTTTTGCAGCCGTTTGAGCTAAGATTTTAAAATTATTCACATAATGAAAACCTATACTTTGTTTCAGGCGAGTTTCCCATTCAAATGCATGTAACAGTGAGAAACGCATTGTCTTGGCGAAATAAAGCGTTTTTGAACAACTTCATATAAATCGCTGTAACTTTTGATAGAAGACTCAGACAAACATGTTTATGGCTTTATCTTATAGAACTCAATATCCCCGTGCTGGGCAAACAGGTTTTGCAGCCGTTTGAGCTAAGATTTTAAAATTATTCACATAATGAAAACCTATACTTTGTTTCAGGCGAGTTTCCCATTCAAATGCATGTAACAGTGAGAAACGCATTGTCTTGGCGAAATAAAGCGTTTTTGAACAACTTCATATAAATCGCTGTAACTTTTGATAGAAGACTCAGACAAACATGTTTATGGCTTTATCTTATAGAACTCAATATCCCCGTGCTGGGCAAACAGGTTTTGCAGCCGTTTGAGCTAAGATTTTAAAATTATTCACATAATGAAAACCTATACTTTGTTTCAGGCGAGTTTCCCATTCAAATGCATGTAACAGTGAGAAACGCATTGTCTTGGCGAAATAAAGCGTTTTTGAACAACTTCATATAAATCGCTGTAACTTTTGATAGAAGACTCAGACAAACATGTTTATGGCTTTATCTTATAGAACTCAATATCCCCGTGCTGGGCAAACAGGTTTTGCAGCCGTTTGAGCTAAGATTTTAAAATTATTCACATAATGAAAACCTATACTTTGTTTCAGGCGAGTTTCCCATTCAAATGCATGTAACAGTGAGAAACGCATTGTCTTGGCGAAATAAAGCGTTTTTGAACAACTTCATATAAATCGCTGTAACTTTTGATAGAAGACTCAGACAAACATGTTTATGGCTTTATCTTATAGAACTCAATATCCCCGTGCTGGGCAAACAGGTTTTGCAGCCGTTTGAGCTAAGATTTTAAAATTATTCACATAATGAAAACCTATACTTTGTCTCAGGCGAGTTTCCCATTCAAATGCATGTAACAGTGAGAAACGCATTGTCTTGGCGAAATAAAGTTTTTTTTGAACAACTTCATATAAATCGCTGTAACTTTTGATAGAAGACTCAGACAAACATATGGCTTTATCTTATAGAACTCAATATCCCCGTGCTGGGCAAACAGGTTTTGCAGCCGTTTGAGCTAAGATTTTAAAATTATTCACATAATGAAAATCTATACTTTGTTTCAGGCGAGTTTCCCATTCAAATGCATGTAACAGTGAGAAACACACTGTCTTGGCGAAATAAAGCGTTTTTCAACCACTTCATATAAATCGCTGTAACTTTTGATAGAAGACTCAGACAAACATGTTTATGGCTTTATCTTATAGAACTCAATATCCCCGTGCTGGGCAAACAGGTTTTGCAGCCGTTTGAGCTAAGATTTTAAAATTATTCACATAATGAAAACCTATACTTTGTTTCAGGCGAGTTTCCCATTCAAATGCATGTAACAGTGAGAAACGCATTGTCTTGGCGAAATAAAGCGTTTTTGAACAACTTCATATAAATCGCTGTAACTTTTGATAGAAGACTCAGACAAACATATGGCTTTATCTTATAGAACTCAATATCCCCGTGCTGGGCAAACAGGTTTTGCAGCCGTTTGAGCTAAGATTTTAAAATTATTCACATAATGAAAACCTATACTTTGTTTCAGGCGAGTTTCCCATTCAAATGCATGTAACAGTGAGAAACGCATTGTCTTGGCGAAATAAAGCGTTTTTGAACAACTTCATATAAATCGCTGTAACTTTTGATAGAAGACTCAGACAAACATGTTTATGGCTTTATCTTATAGAACTCAATATCCCCGTGCTGGGCAAACAGGTTTTGCAGCCGTTTGAGCTAAGATTTTAAAATTATTCACATAATGAAAACCTATACTTTGTTTCAGGCGAGTTTCCCATTCAAATGCATGTAACAGTGAGAAACGCATTGTCTTGGCGAAATAAAGCGTTTTTGAACAACTTCATATAAATCGCTGTAACTTTTGATAGAAGACTCAGACAAACATATGGCTTTATCTTATAGAACTCAATATCCCCGTGCTGGGCAAACAGGTTTTGCAGCCGTTTGAGCTAAGATTTTAAAATTATTCACATAATGAAAACCTATACTTTGTTTCAGGCGAGTTTCCCATTCAAATGCATGTAACAGTGAGAAACGCATTGTCTTGGCGAAATAAAGCGTTTTTGAACAACTTCATATAAAGCGCTGTAACTTTTGATAGAAGACTCAGACAAACATGTTTATGGCTTTATCTTATAGAACTCAATATCCCCGTGCTGGGCAAACAGGTTTTGCAGCCGTTTGAGCTAAGATTTTAAAATTATTCACATAATGAAAACCTATACTTTGTTTCAGGCGAGTTTCCCATTCAAATGCATGTAACAGTGAGAAACACACTGTCTTGGCGAAATAAAGCGTTTTTGAACAACTTCATATAAATCGCTGTAACTTTTGATAGAAGACTCAGACAAACATGTTTATGGCTTTATCTTATAGAACTCAATATCCCCGTGCTGGGCAAACAGGTTTTGCAGCCGTTTGAGCTAAGATTTTAAAATTATTCACATAATGAAAACCTATACTTTGTTTCAGGCGAGTTTCCCATTCAAATGCATGTAACAGTGAGAAACGCATTGTCTTGGCGAAATAAAGCGTTTTTGAACAACTTCATATAAATCGCTGTAACTTTTGATAGAAGACTCAGACAAACATGTTTATGGCTTTATCTTATAGAACTCAATATCCCCGTGCTGGGCAAACAGGTTTTGCAGCCGTTTGAGCTAAGATTTTAAAATTATTCACATAATGAAAACCTATACTTTGTCTCAGGCGAGTTTCCCATTCAAATGCATGTAACAGTGAGAAACGCATTGTCTTGGCGAAATAAAGCGTTTTTGAACAACTTCATATAAATCGCTGTAACTTTTGATAGAAGACTCAGACAAACATGTTTATGGCTTTATCTTATAGAACTCAATATCCCCGTGCTGGGCAAACAGGTTTTGCAGCCGTTTGAGCTAAGATTTTAAAATTATTCACATAATGAAAACCTATACTTTGTTTCAGGCGAGTTTCCCATTCAAATGCATGTAACAGTGAGAAACGCATTGTCTTGGCGAAATAAAGCGTTTTTGAACAACTTCATATAAATCGCTGTAACTTTTGATAGAAGACTCAGACAAACATGTTTATGGCTTTATCTTATAGAACTCAATATCCCCGTGCTGGGCAAACAGGTTTTGCAGCCGTTTGAGCTAAGATTTTAAAATTATTCACATAATGAAAACCTATACTTTGTCTCAGGCGAGTTTCCCATTCAAATGCATGTAACAGTGAGAAACGCATTGTCTTGGCGAAATAAAGTTTTTTTTGAACAACTTCATATAAATCGCTGTAACTTTTGATAGAAGACTCAGACAAACATGTTTATGGCTTTATCTTATAGAACTCAATATCCCCGTGCTGGGCAAACAGGTTTTGCAGCCGTTTGAGCTAAGATTTTAAAATTATTCACATAATGAAAACCTATACTTTGTCTCAGGCGAGTTTCCCATTCAAATGCATGTAACAGTGAGAAACGCATTGTCTTGGCGAAATAAAGCGTTTTTGAACAACTTCATATAAATCGCTGTAACTTTTGATAGAAGACTCAGACAAACATGTTTATGGCTTTATCTTATAGAACTCAATATCCCCGTGCTGGGCAAACAGGTTTTGCAGCCGTTTGAGCTAAGATTTTAAAATTATTCACATAATGAAAACCTATACTTTGTTTCAGGCGAGTTTCCCATTCAAATGCATGTAACAGTGAGAAACGCATTGTCTTGGCGAAATAAAGCGTTTTTGAACAACTTCATATAAATCGCTGTAACTTTTGATAGAAGACTCAGACAAACATGTTTATGGCTTTATCTTATAGAACTCAATATCCCCGTGCTGGGCAAACAGGTTTTGCAGCCGTTTGAGCTAAGATTTTAAAATTATTCACATAATGAAAACCTATACTTTGTTTCAGGCGAGTTTCCCATTCAAATGCATGTAACAGTGAGAAACGCATTGTCTTGGCGAAATAAAGCGTTTTTGAACAACTTCATATAAATCGCTGTAACTTTTGATAGAAGACTCAGACAAACATGTTTATGGCTTTATCTTATAGAACTCAATATCCCCGTGCTGGGCAAACAGGTTTTGCAGCCGTTTGAGCTAAGATTTTAAAATTATTCACATAATGAAAACCTATACTTTGTTTCAGGCGAGTTTCCCATTCAAATGCATGTAACAGTGAGAAACGCATTGTCTTGGCGAAATAAAGCGTTTTTGAACAACTTCATATAAATCGCTGTAACTTTTGATAGAAGACTCAGACAAACATGTTTATGGCTTTATCTTATAGAACTCAATATCCCCGTGCTGGGCAAACAGGTTTTGCAGCCGTTTGAGCTAAGATTTTAAAATTATTCACATAATGAAAACCTATACTTTGTTTCAGGCGAGTTTCCCATTCAAATGCATGTAACAGTGAGAAACGCATTGTCTTGGCGAAATAAAGCGTTTTTGAACAACTTCATATAAATCGCTGTAACTTTTGATAGAAGACTCAGACAAACATGTTTATGGCTTTATCTTATAGAACTCAATATCCCCGTGCTGGGCAAACAGGTTTTGCAGCCGTTTGAGCTAAGATTTTAAAATTATTCACATAATGAAAACCTATACTTTGTCTCAGGCGAGTTTCCCATTCAAATGCATGTAACAGTGAGAAACGCATTGTCTTGGCGAAATAAAGTTTTTTTTGAACAACTTCATATAAATCGCTGTAACTTTTGATAGAAGACTCAGACAAACATATGGCTTTATCTTATAGAACTCAATATCCCCGTGCTGGGCAAACAGGTTTTGCAGCCGTTTGAGCTAAGATTTTAAAATTATTCACATAATGAAAATCTATACTTTGTTTCAGGCGAGTTTCCCATTCAAATGCATGTAACAGTGAGAAACACACTGTCTTGGCGAAATAAAGCGTTTTTCAACCACTTCATATAAATCGCTGTAACTTTTGATAGAAGACTCAGACAAACATGTTTATGGCTTTATCTTATAGAACTCAATATCCCTGTGCTGGGCAAACAGGTTTTGCAGCCGTTTGAGCTAAGATTTTAAAATTATTCACATAATGAAAACCTATACTTTGTTTCAGGCGAGTTTCCCATTCAAATGCATGTAACAGTGAGAAACGCATTGTCTTGGCGAAATAAAGCGTTTTTGAACAACTTCATATAAATCGCTGTAACTTTTGATAGAAGACTCAGACAAACATATGGCTTTATCTTATAGAACTCAATATCCCCGTGCTGGGCAAACAGGTTTTGCAGCCGTTTGAGCTAAGATTTTAAAATTATTCACATAATGAAAACCTATACTTTGTTTCAGGCGAGTTTCCCATTCAAATGCATGTAACAGTGAGAAACGCATTGTCTTGGCGAAATAAAGCGTTTTTGAACAACTTCATATAAATCGCTGTAACTTTTGATAGAAGACTCAGACAAACATGTTTATGGCTTTATCTTATAGAACTCAATATCCCCGTGCTGGGCAAACAGGTTTTGCAGCCGTTTGAGCTAAGATTTTAAAATTATTCACATAATGAAAACCTATACTTTGTTTCAGGCGAGTTTCCCATTCAAATGCATGTAACAGTGAGAAACGCATTGTCTTGGCGAAATAAAGCGTTTTTGAACAACTTCATATAAATCGCTGTAACTTTTGATAGAAGACTCAGACAAACATATGGCTTTATCTTATAGAACTCAATATCCCCGTGCTGGGCAAACAGGTTTTGCAGCCGTTTGAGCTAAGATTTTAAAATTATTCACATAATGAAAACCTATACTTTGTTTCAGGCGAGTTTCCCATTCAAATGCATGTAACAGTGAGAAACGCATTGTCTTGGCGAAATAAAGCGTTTTTGAACAACTTCATATAAATCGCTGTAACTTTTGATAGAAGACTCAGACAAACATGTTTATGGCTTTATCTTATAGAACTCAATATCCCCGTGCTGGGCAAACAGGTTTTGCAGCCGTTTGAGCTAAGATTTTAAAATTATTCACATAATGAAAACCTATACTTTGTTTCAGGCGAGTTTCCCATTCAAATGCATGTAACAGTGAGAAACGCATTGTCTTGGCGAAATAAAGTTTTTTTTGAACAACTTCATATAAATCGCTGTAACTTTTGATAGAAGACTCAGACAAACATATGGCTTTATCTTATAGAACTCAAAATCCCCGTGCTGGGCAAACAGGTTTTGCAGCCGTTTGAGCTAAGATTTTAAAATTATTCACATAATGAAAATCTATACTTTGTTTCAGGCGAGTTTCCCATTCAAATGCATGTAACAGTGAGAAACACACTGTCTTGGCGAAATAAAGCGTTTTTCAACCACTTCATATAAATCGCTGTAACTTTTGATAGAAGACTCAGACAAACATGTTTATGGCTTTATCTTATAGAACTCAATATCCCCGTGCTGGGCAAACAGGTTTTGCAGCCGTTTGAGCTAAGATTTTAAAATTATTCACATAATGAAAACCTATACTTTGTTTCAGGCGAGTTTCCCATTCAAATGCATGTAACAGTGAGAAACGCATTGTCTTGGCGAAATAAAGCGTTTTTGAACAACTTCATATAAATCGCTGTAACTTTTGATAGAAGACTCAGACAAACATATGGCTTTATCTTATAGAACTCAATATCCCCGTGCTGGGCAAACAGGTTTTGCAGCCGTTTGAGCTAAGATTTTAAAATTATTCACATAATGAAAACCTATACTTTGTTTCAGGCGAGTTTCCCATTCAAATGCATGTAACAGTGAGAAACGCATTGTCTTGGCGAAATAAAGCGTTTTTGAACAACTTCATATAAATCGCTGTAACTTTTGATAGAAGACTCAGACAAACATATGGCTTTATCTTATAGAACTCAATATCCCCGTGCTGGGCAAACAGGTTTTGCAGCCGTTTGAGCTAAGATTTTAAAATTATTCACATAATGAAAACCTATACTTTGTTTCAGGCGAGTTTCCCATTCAAATGCATGTAACAGTGAGAAACGCATTGTCTTGGCGAAATAAAGCGTTTTTGAACAACTTCATATAAATCGCTGTAACTTTTGATAGAAGACTCAGACAAACATATGGCTTTATCTTATAGAACTCAATATCCCCGTGCTGGGCAAACAGGTTTTGCAGCCGTTTGAGCTAAGATTTTAAAATTATTCACATAATGAAAACCTATACTTTGTTTCAGGCGAGTTTCCCATTCAAATGCATGTAACAGTGAGAAACGCATTGTCTTGGCGAAATAAAGCGTTTTTGAACAACTTCATATAAATCGCTGTAACTTTTGATAGAAGACTCAGACAAACATGTTTATGGCTTTATCTTATAGAACTCAATATCCCCGTGCTGGGCAAACAGGTTTTGCAGCCGTTTGAGCTAAGATTTTAAAATTATTCACATAATGAAAACCTATACTTTGTTTCAGGCGAGTTTCCCATTCAAATGCATGTAACAGTGAGAAACGCATTGTCTTGGCGAAATAAAGCGTTTTTGAACAACTTCATATAAATCGCTGTAACTTTTGATAGAAGACTCAGACAAACATATCGCTTTATCTTATAGAACTCAATATCCCCGTGCTGGGCAAACAGGTTTTGCAGCCGTTTGAGCTAAGATTTTAAAATTATTCACATAATGAAAACCTATACTTTGTTTCAGGCGAGTTTCCCATTCAAATGCATGTAACAGTGAGAAACGCATTGTCTTGGCGAAATAAAGCGTTTTTGAACAACTTCATATAAATCGCTGTAACTTTTGATAGAAGACTCAGACAAACATATGGCTTTATCTTATAGAACTCAATATCCCCGTGCTGGGCAAACAGGTTTTGCAGCCGTTTGAGCTAAGATTTTAAAATTATTCACATAATGAAAACCTATACTTTGTTTCAGGCGAGTTTCCCATTCAAATGCATGTAACAGTGAGAAACGCATTGTCTTGGCGAAATAAAGCGTTTTTGAACAACTTCATATAAATCGCTGTAACTTTTGATAGAAGACTCAGACAAACATGTTTATGGCTTTATCTTATAGAACTCAATATCCCCGTGCTGGGCAAACAGGTTTTGCAGCCGTTTGAGCTAAGATTTTAAAATTATTCACATAATGAAAACCTATACTTTGTCTCAGGCGAGTTTCCCATTCAAATGCATGTAACAGTGAGAAACGCATTGTCTTGGCGAAATAAAGTTTTTTTTGAACAACTTCATATAAATCGCTGTAACTTTTGATAGAAGACTCAGACAAACATATGGCTTTATCTTATAGAACTCAATATCCCCGTGCTGGGCAAACAGGTTTTGCAGCCGTTTGAGCTAAGATTTTAAAATTATTCACATAATGAAAATCTATACTTTGTTTCAGGCGAGTTTCCCATTCAAATGCATGTAACAGTGAGAAACACACTGTCTTGGCGAAATAAAGCGTTTTTCAACCACTTCATATAAATCGCTGTAACTTTTGATAGAAGACTCAGACAAACATGTTTATGGCTTTATCTTATAGAACTCAATATCCCCGTGCTGGGCAAACAGGTTTTGCAGCCGTTTGAGCTAAGATTTTAAAATTATTCACATAATGAAAACCTATACTTTGTTTCAGGCGAGTTTCCCATTCAAATGCATGTAACAGTGAGAAACGCATTGTCTTGGCGAAATAAAGCGTTTTTGAACAACTTCATATAAATCGCTGTAACTTTTGATAGAAGACTCAGACAAACATATGGCTTTATCTTATAGAACTCAATATCCCCGTGCTGGGCAAACAGGTTTTGCAGCCGTTTGAGCTAAGATTTTAAAATTATTCACATAATGAAAACCTATACTTTGTTTCAGGCGAGTTTCCCATTCAAATGCATGTAACAGTGAGAAACGCATTGTCTTGGCGAAATAAAGCGTTTTTGAACAACTTCATATAAATCGCTGTAACTTTTGATAGAAGACTCAGACAAACATGTTTATGGCTTTATCTTATAGAACTCAATATCCCCGTGCTGGGCAAACAGGTTTTGCAGCCGTTTGAGCTAAGATTTTAAAATTATTCACATAATGAAAACCTATACTTTGTTTCAGGCGAGTTTCCCATTCAAATGCATGTAACAGTGAGAAACGCATTGTCTTGGCGAAATAAAGCGTTTTTGAACAACTTCATATAAATCGCTGTAACTTTTGATAGAAGACTCAGACAAACATATGGCTTTATCTTATAGAACTCAATATCCCCGTGCTGGGCAAACAGGTTTTGCAGCCGTTTGAGCTAAGATTTTAAAATTATTCACATAATGAAAACCTATACTTTGTTTCAGGCGAGTTTCCCATTCAAATGCATGTAACAGTGAGAAACGCATTGTCTTGGCGAAATAAAGCGTTTTTGAACAACTTCATATAAATCGCTGTAACTTTTGATAGAAGACTCAGACAAACATGTTTATGGCTTTATCTTATAGAACTCAATATCCCCGTGCTGGGCAAACAGGTTTTGCAGCCGTTTGAGCTAAGATTTTAAAATTATTCACATAATGAAAACCTATACTTTGTTTCAGGCGAGTTTCCCATTCAAATGCATGTAACAGTGAGAAACACACTGTCTTGGCGAAATAAAGCGTTTTTGAACAACTTCATATAAATCGCTGTAACTTTTGATAGAAGACTCAGACAAACATGTTTATGGCTTTATCTTATAGAACTCAATATCCCCGTGCTGGGCAAACAGGTTTTGCAGCCGTTTGAGCTAAGATTTTAAAATTATTCACATAATGAAAACCTATACTTTGTTTCAGGCGAGTTTCCCATTCAAATGCATGTAACAGTGAGAAACGCATTGTCTTGGCGAAATAAAGCGTTTTTGAACAACTTCATATAAATCGCTGTAACTTTTGATAGAAGACTCAGACAAACATGTTTATGGCTTTATCTTATAGAACTCAATATCCCCGTGCTGGGCAAACAGGTTTTGCAGCCGTTTGAGCTAAGATTTTAAAATTATTCACATAATGAAAACCTATACTTTGTTTCAGGCGAGTTTCCCATTCAAATGCATGTAACAGTGAGAAACGCATTGTCTTGGCGAAATAAAGCGTTTTTGAACAACTTCATATAAATCGCTGTAACTTTTGATAGAAGACTCAGACAAACATATGGCTTTATCTTATAGAACTCAATATCCCCGTGCTGGGCAAACAGGTTTTGCAGCCGTTTGAGCTAAGATTTTAAAATTATTCACATAATGAAAACCTATACTTTGTTTCAGGCGAGTTTCCCATTCAAATGCATGTAACAGTGAGAAACGCATTGTCTTGGCGAAATAAAGCGTTTTTGAACAACTTCATATAAATCGCTGTAACTTTTGATAGAAGACTCAGACAAACATGTTTATGGCTTTATCTTATAGAACTCAATATCCCCGTGCTGGGCAAACAGGTTTTGCAGCCGTTTGAGCTAAGATTTTAAAATTATTCACATAATGAAAACCTATACTTTGTTTCAGGCGAGTTTCCCATTCAAATGCATGTAACAGTGAGAAACGCATTGTCTTGGCGAAATAAAGCGTTTTTGAACAACTTCATATAAATCGCTGTAACTTTTGATAGAAGACTCAGACAAACATATGGCTTTATCTTATAGAACTCAATATCCCCGTGCTGGGCAAACAGGTTTTGCAGCCGTTTGAGCTAAGATTTTAAAATTATTCACATAATGAAAACCTATACTTTGTTTCAGGCGAGTTTCCCATTCAAATGCATGTAACAGTGAGAAACGCATTGTCTTGGCGAAATAAAGCGTTTTTGAACAACTTCATATAAATCGCTGTAACTTTTGATAGAAGACTCAGACAAACATGTTTATGGCTTTATCTTATAGAACTCAATATCCCCGTGCTGGGCAAACAGGTTTTGCAGCCGTTTGAGCTAAGATTTTAAAATTATTCACATAATGAAAACCTATACTTTGTTTCAGGCGAGTTTCCCATTCAAATGCATGTAACAGTGAGAAACGCATTGTCTTGGCGAAATAAAGCGTTTTTGAACAACTTCATATAAATCGCTGTAACTTTTGATAGAAGACTCAGACAAACATGTTTATGGCTTTATCTTATAGAACTCAATATCCCCGTGCTGGGCAAACAGGTTTTGCAGCCGTTTGAGCTAAGATTTTAAAATTATTCACATAATGAAAACCTATACTTTGTTTCAGGCGAGTTTCCCATTCAAATGCATGTAACAGTGAGAAACGCATTGTCTTGGCGAAATAAAGCGTTTTTGAACAACTTCATATAAATCGCTGTAACTTTTGATAGAAGACTCAGACAAACATGTTTATGGCTTTATCTTATAGAACTCAATATCCCCGTGCTGGGCAAACAGGTTTTGCAGCCGTTTGAGCTAAGATTTTAAAATTATTCACATAATGAAAACCTATACTTTGTTTCAGGCGAGTTTCCCATTCAAATGCATGTAACAGTGAGAAACGCATTGTCTTGGCGAAATAAAGCGTTTTTGAACAACTTCATATAAATCGCTGTAACTTTTGATAGAAGACTCAGACAAACATGTTTATGGCTTTATCTTATAGAACTCAATATCCCCGTGCTGGGCAAACAGGTTTTGCAGCCGTTTGAGCTAAGATTTTAAAATTATTCACATAATGAAAACCTATACTTTGTTTCAGGCGAGTTTCCCATTCAAATGCATGTAACAGTGAGAAACGCATTGTCTTGGCGAAATAAAGCGTTTTTGAACAACTTCATATAAATCGCTGTAACTTTTGATAGAAGACTCAGACAAACATATGGCTTTATCTTATAGAACTCAATATCCCCGTGCTGGGCAAACAGGTTTTGCAGCCGTTTGAGCTAAGATTTTAAAATTATTCACATAATGAAAACCTATACTTTGTTTCAGGCGAGTTTCCCATTCAAATGCATGTAACAGTGAGAAACGCATTGTCTTGGCGAAATAAAGCGTTTTTGAACAACTTCATATAAATCGCTGTAACTTTTGATAGAAGACTCAGACAAACATGTTTATGGCTTTATCTTATAGAACTCAATATCCCCGTGCTGGGCAAACAGGTTTTGCAGCCGTTTGAGCTAAGATTTTAAAATTATTCACATAATGAAAACCTATACTTTGTTTCAGGCGAGTTTCCCATTCAAATGCATGTAACAGTGAGAAACGCATTGTCTTGGCGAAATAAAGCGTTTTTGAACAACTTCATATAAATCGCTGTAACTTTTGATAGAAGACTCAGACAAACATGTTTATGGCTTTATCTTATAGAACTCAATATCCCCGTGCTGGGCAAACAGGTTTTGCAGCCGTTTGAGCTAAGATTTTAAAATTATTCACATAATGAAAACCTATACTTTGTTTCAGGCGAGTTTCCCATTCAAATGCATGTAACAGTGAGAAACGCATTGTCTTGGCGAAATAAAGCGTTTTTGAACAACTTCATATAAATCGCTGTAACTTTTGATAGAAGACTCAGACAAACATGTTTATGGCTTTATCTTATAGAACTCAATATCCCCGTGCTGGGCAAACAGGTTTTGCAGCCGTTTGAGCTAAGATTTTAAAATTATTCACATAATGAAAACCTATACTTTGTTTCAGGCGAGTTTCCCATTCAAATGCATGTAACAGTGAGAAACGCATTGTCTTGGCGAAATAAAGCGTTTTTGAACAACTTCATATAAATCGCTGTAACTTTTGATAGAAGACTCAGACAAACATGTTTATGGCTTTATCTTATAGAACTCAATATCCCCGTGCTGGGCAAACAGGTTTTGCAGCCGTTTGAGCTAAGATTTTAAAATTATTCACATAATGAAAACCTATACTTTGTTTCAGGCGAGTTTCCCATTCAAATGCATGTAACAGTGAGAAACGCATTGTCTTGGCGAAATAAAGCGTTTTTGAACAACTTCATATAAATCGCTGTAACTTTTGATAGAAGACTCAGACAAACATGTTTATGGCTTTATCTTATAGAACTCAATATCCCCGTGCTGGGCAAACAGGTTTTGCAGCCGTTTGAGCTAAGATTTTAAAATTATTCACATAATGAAAACCTATACTTTGTTTCAGGCGAGTTTCCCATTCAAATGCATGTAACAGTGAGAAACGCATTGTCTTGGCGAAATAAAGCGTTTTTGAACAACTTCATATAAATCGCTGTAACTTTTGATAGAAGACTCAGACAAACATGTTTATGGCTTTATCTTATAGAACTCAATATCCCCGTGCTGGGCAAACAGGTTTTGCAGCCGTTTGAGCTAAGATTTTAAAATTATTCACATAATGAAAACCTATACTTTGTTTCAGGCGAGTTTCCCATTCAAATGCATGTAACAGTGAGAAACGCATTGTCTTGGCGAAATAAAGCGTTTTTGAACAACTTCATATAAATCGCTGTAACTTTTGATAGAAGACTCAGACAAACATGTTTATGGCTTTATCTTATAGAACTCAATATCCCCGTGCTGGGCAAACAGGTTTTGCAGCCGTTTGAGCTAAGATTTTAAAATTATTCACATAATGAAAACCTATACTTTGTTTCAGGCGAGTTTCCCATTCAAATGCATGTAACAGTGAGAAACGCATTGTCTTGGCGAAATAAAGCGTTTTTGAACAACTTCATATAAATCGCTGTAACTTTTGATAGAAGACTCAGACAAACATGTTTATGGCTTTATCTTATAGAACTCAATATCCCCGTGCTGGGCAAACAGGTTTTGCAGCCGTTTGAGCTAAGATTTTAAAATTATTCACATAATGAAAACCTATACTTTGTTTCAGGCGAGTTTCCCATTCAAATGCATGTAACAGTGAGAAACGCATTGTCTTGGCGAAATAAAGCGTTTTTGAACAACTTCATATAAATCGCTGTAACTTTTGATAGAAGACTCAGACAAACATGTTTATGGCTTTATCTTATAGAACTCAATATCCCCGTGCTGGGCAAACAGGTTTTGCAGCCGTTTGAGCTAAGATTTTAAAATTATTCACATAATGAAAACCTATACTTTGTTTCAGGCGAGTTTCCCATTCAAATGCATGTAACAGTGAGAAACACACTGTCTTGGCGAAATAAAGCGTTTTTGAACAACTTCATATAAAGCGCTGTAACTTTTGATAGAAGACTCAGACAAACATGTTTATGGCTTTATCTTATAGAACTCAATATCCCCGTGCTGGGCAAACAGAACAGGTTTTGCAGCCGTTTGAGCTAAGATTTTAAAATTATTCACATAATGAAAACCTATACTTTGTTTCAGGCGAGTTTCCCATTCAAATGCATGTAACAGTGAGAAACGCATTGTCTTGGCGAAATAAAGCGTTTTTGAACAACTTCATATAAATCGCTGTAACTTTTGATAGAAGACTCAGACAAACATGTTTATGGCTTTATCTTATAGAACTCAATATCCCCGTGCTGGGCAAACAGGTTTTGCAGCCGTTTGAGCTAAGATTTTAAAATTATTCACATAATGAAAACCTATACGTTGTTTCAGGCGAGTTTCCCATTCAAATGCATGTAACAGTGAGAAACGCATTGTCTTGGCGAAATAAAGCGTTTTTGAACAACTTCATATAAATCGCTGTAACTTTTGATAGAAGACTCAGACAAACATGTTTATGGCTTTATCTTATAGAACTCAATATCCCCGTGCTGGGCAAACAGAACAGGTTTTGCAGCCGTTTGAGCTAAGATTTTAAAATTATTCACATAATGAAAACCTATACTTTGTTTCAGGCGAGTTTCCCATTCAAATGCATGTAACAGTGAGAAACACACTGTCTTGGCGAAATAAAGCGTTTTTGAACAACTTCATATAAATCGCTGTAACTTTTGATAGAAGACTCAGACAAAAATGTTTATGGCTTTATCTTATAGAACTCAATATCCCCGTGCTGGGCAAACAGAACAGGTTTTGCAGCCGTTTGAGCTAAGATTTTAAAATTATTCACATAATGAAAACCTATACTTTGTTTCAGGCGAGTTCCCCATTCAAATGCATGTAACAGTGAGAAACGCATTGTCTTGGCGAAATAAAGCGTTTTTGAACAACTTCATATAAATCGCTGTAACTTTTGATAGAAGACTCAGACAAACATGTTTATGGCTTTATCTTATAGAACTCAATATCCCCGTGCTGGGCAAACAGGTTTTGCAGCCGTTTGAGCTAAGATTTTAAAATTATTCACATAATGAAAACCTATACGTTGTTTCAGGCGAGTTTCCCATTCAAATGCATGTAACAGTGAGAAACGCATTGTCTTGGCGAAATAAAGCGTTTTTGAACAACTTCATATAAATCGCTGTAACTTTTGATAGAAGACTCAGACAAACATGTTTATGGCTTTATCTTATAGAACTCAATATCCCCGTGCTGGGCAAACAGAACAGGTTTTGCAGCCGTTTGAGCTAAGATTTTAAAATTATTCACATAATGAAAACCTATACTTTGTTTCAGGCGAGTTTCCCATTCAAATGCATGTAACAGTGAGAAACGCATTGTCTTGGCGAAATAAAGCGTTTTTGAACAACTTCATATAAATCGCTGTAACTTTTGATAGAAGACTCAGACAAACATGTTTATGGCTTTATCTTATAGAACTCAATATCCCCGTGCTGGGCAAACAGGTTTTGCAGCCGTTTGAGCTAAGATTTTAAAATTATTCACATAATGAAAACCTATACTTTGTTTCAGGCGAGTTCCCCATTCAAATGCATGTAACAGTGAGAAACGCATTGTCTTGGCGAAATAAAGCGTTTTTGAACAACTTCATATAAATCGCTGTAACTTTTGATAGAAGACTCAGACAAACATGTTTATGGCCTTATATTATAGAACTCAATATCCCCGTGCTGGGCAAACAGGTTTTGCAGCCGTTTGAGCTAAGATTTTAAAATTATTCACATAATGAAAACCTATACTTTGTTTCAGGCGAGTTCCCCATTCAAATGCATGTAACAGTGAGAAACGCATTGTCTTGGCGAAATAAAGCGTTTTTGAACAACTTCATATAAATCGCTGTAACTTTTGATAGAAGACTCAGACAAACATGTTTATGGCTTTATCTTATAGAACTCAATATCCCTGTGCTGGGCAAACAGGTTTTGCAGCCGTTTGAGCTAAGATTTTAAAATTATTCACATAATGAAAACCTATACTTTGTTTCAGGCGAGTTTCCCATTCAAATGCATGTAACAGTGAGAAACGCATTGTCTTGGCGAAATAAAGCGTTTTTGAACAACTTCATATAAATCGCTGTAACTTTTGATAGAAGACTCAGACAAACATGTTTATGGCTTTATCTTATAGAACTCAATATCCCCGTGCTGGGCAAACAGGTTTTGCAGCCGTTTGAGCTAAGATTTTAAAATTATTCACATAATGAAAACCTATACGTTGTTTCAGGCGAGTTTCCCATTCAAATGCATGTAACAGTGAGAAACGCATTGTCTTGGCGAAATAAAGCGTTTTTGAACAACTTCATATAAATCGCTGTAACTTTTGATAGAAGACTCAGACAAACATGTTTATGGCTTTATCTTATAGAACTCAATATCCCTGTGCTGGGCAAACAGGTTTTGCAGCCGTTTGAGCTAAGATTTTAAAATTATTCACATAATGAAAACCTATACTTTGTTTCAGGCGAGTTTCCCATTCAAATGCATGTAACAGTGAGAAACGCATTGTCTTGGCGAAATAAAGCGTTTTTGAACAACTTCATATAAATCGCTGTAACTTTTGATAGAAGACTCAGACAAACATGTTTATGGCTTTATCTTATAGAACTCAATATCCCCGTGCTGGGCAAACAGGTTTTGCAGCCGTTTGAGCTAAGATTTTAAAATTATTCACATAATGAAAACCTATACGTTGTTTCAGGCGAGTTTCCCATTCAAATGCATGTAACAGTGAGAAACGCATTGTCTTGGCGAAATAAAGCGTTTTTGAACAACTTCATATAAATCGCTGTAACTTTTGATAGAAGAGTCAGACAAACATGTTTATGGCTTTATCTTATAGAACTCAATATCCCTGTGCTGGGCAAACAGGTTTTGCAGCCGTTTGAGCTAAGATTTTAAAATTATTCACATAATGAAAACCTATACTTTGTTTCAGGCGAGTTCCCCATTCAAATGCATGTAACAGTGAGAAACGCATTGTCTTGGCGAAATAAAGCCTTTTTGAACAACTTCATATAAATCGCTGTAACTTTTGATAGAAGACTCAGACAAACATGTTTATGGCTTTATCTTATAGAACTCAATATCCCCGTGCTGGGCAAACAGGTTTTGCAGCCGTTTGAGCTAAGATTTTAAAATTATTCACATAATGAAAACCTATACTTTGTTTCAGGCGAGTTTCCCATTCAAATGCATGTAACAGTGAGAAACGCATTGTCTTGGCGAAATAAAGCGTTTTTGAACAACTTCATATAAATCGCTGTAACTTTTGATAGAAGACTCAGACAAACATGTTTATGGCTTTATCTTATAGAACTCAATATCCCTGTGCTGGGCAAACAGGTTTTGCAGCTGTTTGAGCTAAGATTTTAAAATTATTCACATAATGAAAACCTATACTTTGTTTCAGGCGAGTTTCCCATTCAAATGCATGTAACAGTGAGAAACGCATTGTCTTGGCGAAATAAAGCGTTTTTGAACAACTTCATATAAATCGCTGTAACTTTTGATAGAAGACTCAGACAAACATGTTTATGGCTTTATCTTATAGAACTCAATATCCCCGTGCTTGGGCAAACAGGTTTTGCAGCCGTTTGAGCTAAGATTTTAAAATTATTCACATAATGAAAACCTATACTTTGTTTCAGGCGAGTTTCCCATTCAAATGCATGTAACAGTGAGAAACGCATTGTCTTGGCGAAATAAAGCGTTTTTGAACAACTTCATATAAAGCGCTGTAACTTTTGATAGAAGACTCAGACAAACATGTTTATGGCTTTATCTTATAGAACTCAATATCCCCGTGCTGGGCAAACAGAACAGGTTTTGCAGCCGTTTGAGCTAAGATTTTAAAATTATTCACATAATGAAAACCTATACTTTGTTTCAGGCGAGTTTCCCATTCAAATGCATGTAACAGTGAGAAACACACTGTCTTGGCGAAATAAAGCGTTTTTGAACAACTTCATATAAAGCGCTGTAACTTTTGATAGAAGACTCAGACAAACATGTTTATGGCTTTATCTTATAGAACTCAATATCCCCGTGCTGGGCAAACAGAACAGGTTTTGCAGCCGTTTGAGCTAAGATTTTAAAATTATTCACATAATGAAAACCTATACTTTGTTTCAGGCGAGTTTCCCATTCAAATGCATGTAACAGTGAGAAACGCATTGTCTTGGCGAAATAAAGCGTTTTTGAACAACTTCATATAAATCGCTGTAACTTTTGATAGAAGACTCAGACAAACATGTTTATGGCTTTATCTTATAGAACTCAATATCCCCGTGCTGGGCAAACAGGTTTTGCAGCCGTTTGAGCTAAGATTTTAAAATTATTCACATAATGAAAACCTATACGTTGTTTCAGGCGAGTTTCCCATTCAAATGCATGTAACAGTGAGAAACGCATTGTCTTGGCGAAATAAAGCGTTTTTGAACAACTTCATATAAATCGCTGTAACTTTTGATAGAAGACTCAGACAAACATGTTTATGGCTTTATCTTATAGAACTCAATATCCCCGTGCTGGGCAAACAGAACAGGTTTTGCAGCCGTTTGAGCTAAGATTTTAAAATTATTCACATAATGAAAACCTATACTTTGTTTCAGGCGAGTTTCCCATTCAAATGCATGTAACAGTGAGAAACACACTGTCTTGGCGAAATAAAGCGTTTTTGAACAACTTCATATAAATCGCTGTAACTTTTGATAGAAGACTCAGACAAAAATGTTTATGGCTTTATCTTATAGAACTCAATATCCCCGTGCTGGGCAAACAGAACAGGTTTTGCAGCCGTTTGAGCTAAGATTTTAAAATTATTCACATAATGAAAACCTATACTTTGTTTCAGGCGAGTTCCCCATTCAAATGCATGTAACAGTGAGAAACGCATTGTCTTGGCGAAATAAAGCGTTTTTGAACAACTTCATATAAATCGCTGTAACTTTTGATAGAAGACTCAGACAAACATGTTTATGGCTTTATCTTATAGAACTCAATATCCCCGTGCTGGGCAAACAGGTTTTGCAGCCGTTTGAGCTAAGATTTTAAAATTATTCACATAATGAAAACCTATACGTTGTTTCAGGCGAGTTTCCCATTCAAATGCATGTAACAGTGAGAAACGCATTGTCTTGGCGAAATAAAGCGTTTTTGAACAACTTCATATAAATCGCTGTAACTTTTGATAGAAGACTCAGACAAACATGTTTATGGCTTTATCTTATAGAACTCAATATCCCCGTGCTGGGCAAACAGAACAGGTTTTGCAGCCGTTTGAGCTAAGATTTTAAAATTATTCACATAATGAAAACCTATACTTTGTTTCAGGCGAGTTTCCCATTCAAATGCATGTAACAGTGAGAAACGCATTGTCTTGGCGAAATAAAGCGTTTTTGAACAACTTCATATAAATCGCTGTAACTTTTGATAGAAGACTCAGACAAACATGTTTATGGCTTTATCTTATAGAACTCAATATCCCCGTGCTGGGCAAACAGGTTTTGCAGCCGTTTGAGCTAAGATTTTAAAATTATTCACATAATGAAAACCTATACGTTGTTTCAGGCGAGTTTCCCATTCAAATGCATGTAACAGTGAGAAACGCATTGTCTTGGCGAAATAAAGCGTTTTTGAACAACTTCATATAAATCGCTGTAACTTTTGATAGAAGACTCAGACAAACATGTTTATGGCTTTATCTTATAGAACTCAATATCCCCGTGCTGGGCAAACAGGTTTTGCAGCCGTTTGAGCTAAGATTTTAAAATTATTCACATAATGAAAACCTATACTTTGTTTCAGGCGAGTTCCCCATTCAAATGCATGTAACAGTGAGAAACGCATTGTCTTGGCGAAATAAAGCGTTTTTGAACAACTTCATATAAATCGCTGTAACTTTTGATAGAAGACTCAGACAAACATGTTTATGGCTTTATCTTATAGAACTCAATATCCCTGTGCTGGGCAAACAGGTTTTGCAGCCGTTTGAGCTAAGATTTTAAAATTATTCACATAATGAAAACCTATACTTTGTTTCAGGCGAGTTTCCCATTCAAATGCATGTAACAGTGAGAAACGCATTGTCTTGGCGAAATAAAGCGTTTTTGAACAACTTCATATAAATCGCTGTAACTTTTGATAGAAGACTCAGACAAACATGTTTATGGCTTTATCTTATAGAACTCAATATCCCCGTGCTGGGCAAACAGGTTTTGCAGCCGTTTGAGCTAAGATTTTAAAATTATTCACATAATGAAAACCTATACGTTGTTTCAGGCGAGTTTCCCATTCAAATGCATGTAACAGTGAGAAACGCATTGTCTTGGCGAAATAAAGCGTTTTTGAACAACTTCATATAAATCGCTGTAACTTTTGATAGAAGACTCAGACAAACATGTTTATGGCTTTATCTTATAGAACTCAATATCCCTGTGCTGGGCAAACAGGTTTTGCAGCCGTTTGAGCTAAGATTTTAAAATTATTCACATAATGAAAACCTATACTTTGTTTCAGGCGAGTTTCCCATTCAAATGCATGTAACAGTGAGAAACGCATTGTCTTGGCGAAATAAAGCGTTTTTGAACAACTTCATATAAATCGCTGTAACTTTTGATAGAAGACTCAGACAAACATGTTTATGGCTTTATCTTATAGAACTCAATATCCCCGTGCTGGGCAAACAGGTTTTGCAGCCGTTTGAGCTAAGATTTTAAAATTATTCACATAATGAAAACCTATACGTTGTTTCAGGCGAGTTTCCCATTCAAATGCATGTAACAGTGAGAAACGCATTGTCTTGGCGAAATAAAGCGTTTTTGAACAACTTCATATAAATCGCTGTAACTTTTGATAGAAGAGTCAGACAAACATGTTTATGGCTTTATCTTATAGAACTCAATATCCCTGTGCTGGGCAAACAGGTTTTGCAGCCGTTTGAGCTAAGATTTTAAAATTATTCACATAATGAAAACCTATACTTTGTTTCAGGCGAGTTCCCCATTCAAATGCATGTAACAGTGAGAAACGCATTGTCTTGGCGAAATAAAGCCTTTTTGAACAACTTCATATAAATCGCTGTAACTTTTGATAGAAGACTCAGACAAACATGTTTATGGCTTTATCTTATAGAACTCAATATCCCCGTGCTGGGCAAACAGGTTTTGCAGCCGTTTGAGCTAAGATTTTAAAATTATTCACATAATGAAAACCTATACTTTGTTTCAGGCGAGTTTCCCATTCAAATGCATGTAACAGTGAGAAACGCATTGTCTTGGCGAAATAAAGCGTTTTTGAACAACTTCATATAAATCGCTGTAACTTTTGATAGAAGACTCAGACAAACATGTTTATGGCTTTATCTTATAGAACTCAATATCCCTGTGCTGGGCAAACAGGTTTTGCAGCTGTTTGAGCTAAGATTTTAAAATTATTCACATAATGAAAACCTATACTTTGTTTCAGGCGAGTTTCCCATTCAAATGCATGTAACAGTGAGAAACGCATTGTCTTGGCGAAATAAAGCGTTTTTGAACAACTTCATATAAATCGCTGTAACTTTTGATAGAAGACTCAGACAAACATGTTTATGGCTTTATCTTATAGAACTCAATATCCCCGTGCTTGGGCAAACAGGTTTTGCAGCCGTTTGAGCTAAGATTTTAAAATTATTCACATAATGAAAACCTATACTTTGTTTCAGGCGAGTTTCCCATTCAAATGCATGTAACAGTGAGAAACGCATTGTCTTGGCGAAATAAAGCGTTTTTGAACAACTTCATATAAAGCGCTGTAACTTTTGATAGAAGACTCAGACAAACATGTTTATGGCTTTATCTTATAGAACTCAATATCCCCGTGCTGGGCAAACAGAACAGGTTTTGCAGCCGTTTGAGCTAAGATTTTAAAATTATTCACATAATGAAAACCTATACTTTGTTTCAGGCGAGTTCCCCATTCAAATGCATGTAACAGTGAGAAACGCATTGTCTTGGCGAAATAAAGCGTTTTTGAACAACTTCATATAAATCGCTGTAACTTTTGATAGAAGACTCAGACAAACATGTTTATGGCTTTATCTTATAGAACTCAATATCCCCGTGCTGGGCAAACAGAACAGGTTTTGCAGCCGTTTGAGCTAAGATTTTAAAATTATTCACATAATGAAAACCTATACTTTGTTTCAGGCGAGTTCCCCATTCAAATGCATGTAACAGTGAGAAACGCATTGTCTTGGCGAAATAAAGCGTTTTTGAACAACTTCATATAAATCGCTGTAACTTTTGATAGAAGACTCAGACAAACATGTTTATGGCTTTATCTTATAGAACTCAATATCCCCGTGCTGGGCAAACAGGTTTTGCAGCCGTTTGAGCTAAGATTTTAAAATTATTCACATAATGAAAACCTATACGTTGTTTCAGGCGAGTTTCCCATTCAAATGCATGTAACAGTGAGAAACACACTGTCTTGGCGAAATAAAGCGTTTTTGAACAACTTCATATAAATCGCTGTAACTTTTGATAGAAGACTCAGACAAACATGTTTATGGCTTTATCTTATAGAACTCAATATCCCTGTGCTGGGCAAACAGGTTTTGCAGCCGTTTGAGCTAAGATTTTAAAATTATTCACATAATGAAAACCTATACTTTGTTTCAGGCGAGTTTCCCATTCAAATGCATGTAACAGTGAGAAACGCATTGTCTTGGCGAAATAAAGCGTTTTTGAACAACTTCATATAAATCGCTGTAACTTTTGATAGAAGACTCAGACAAACATGTTTATGGCTTTATCTTATAGAACTCAATATCCCTGTGCTGGGCAAACAGGTTTTGCAGCCGTTTGAGCTAAGATTTTAAAATTATTCACATAATGAAAACCTATACTTTGTTTCAGGCGAGTTTCCCATTCAAATGCATGTAACAGTGAGAAACGCATTGTCTTGGCGAAATAAAGCGTTTTTGAACAACTTCATATAAATCGCTGTAACTTTTGATAGAAGACTCAGACAAACATGTTTATGGCTTTATCTTATAGAACTCAATATCCCTGTGCTGGGCAAACAGGTTTTGCAGCCGTTTGAGCTAAGATTTTAAAATTATTCACATAATGAAAACCTATACTTTGTTTCAGGCGAGTTTCCCATTCAAATGCATGTAACAGTGAGAAACGCATTGTCTTGGCGAAATAAAGCGTTTTTGAACAACTTCATATAAATCGCTGTAACTTTTGATAGAAGACTCAGACAAACATGTTTATGGCTTTATCTTATAGAACTCAATATCCCCGTGCTGGGCAAACAGGTTTTGCAGCCGTTTGAGCTAAGATTTTAAAATTATTCACATAATGAAAACCTATACGTTGTTTCAGGCGAGTTTCCCATTCAAATGCATGTAACAGTGAGAAACGCATTGTCTTGGCGAAATAAAGCGTTTTTGAACAACTTCATATAAATCGCTGTAACTTTTGATAGAAGAGTCAGACAAACATGTTTATGGCTTTATCTTATAGAACTCAATATCCCTGTGCTGGGCAAACAGGTTTTGCAGCCGTTTGAGCTAAGATTTTAAAATTATTCACATAATGAAAACCTATACGTTGTTTCAGGCGAGTTTCCCATTCAAATGCATGTAACAGTGAGAAACACACTGTCTTGGCGAAATAAAGCGTTTTTGAACAACTTCATATAAATCGCTGTAACTTTTGATAGAAGACTCAGACAAACATGTTTATGGCTTTATCTTATAGAACTCAATATCCCCGTGCTGGGCAAACAGAACAGGTTTTGCAGCCGTTTGAGCTAAGATTTTAAAATTATTCACATAATGAAAACCTATACTTTGTTTCAGGCGAGTTTCCCATTCAAATGCATGTAACAGTGAGAAACACACTGTCTTTGCGAAATAAAGCGTTTTTGAACAACTTCATATAAATCGCTGTAACTTTTGATAGAAGACTCAGACAAACATGTTTATGGCTTTATCTTATAGAACTCAATATCCCTGTGCTGGGCAAACAGGTTTTGCAGCCGTTTGAGCTAAGATTTTAAAATTATTCACATAATGAAAACCTATACTTTGTTTCAGGCGAGTTCCCCATTCAAATGCATGTAACAGTGAGAAACGCACTGTCTTGGCGAAAGAAAGCGTTTTTGTACAACTTCATATAAATCGCTGTAACTTTTGATAGAAGACTCAGACAAACATGTTTATGGCTTTATCTTATAGAACTCAAGGTCTCCGTGCTGGGAAAACAGGTTTTGCAGCTGTTTGAGCTAAGATTTCCAAGTTATTCACATAATGAAAACCTATACTTTGTTTCGGTCGAGTTCCCCATTCAAATGCATGTAACAGTGAGAAACGCACTGTCTTGGCGAAAGAAAGCGTTTTTGTACAACTTCATATGAATAGCTGTAACTTTTGATAGAAGACTCGGATACACATGTTTATGGCTTTATCTTATAGAACTCAAGGTTCCCGTGCTGGGAAAACAGGTTTTGCAGCTGTTTGAGCTAAGATTTCCAAGTTATTCACATAATGAAAACCTATACTTTGTTTCGGTCGAGTTCCCCATTCAAATGCATGTAACAGTGAGAAACGCACTGTCTTGGCGAAAGAAAGCGTTTTTGTACAACTTCATATGAATAGCTGTAACTTTTGATAGAAGACTCGGATACACATGTTTATGGCTTTATCTTATAGAACTCAAGGTTCCCGTGCTGGGAAAACAGGTTTTGCAGCTGTTTGAGCTAAGATTTCCAAGTTATTCACATAATGAAAACCTATACTTTGTTTCGGTCGAGTTCCCCATTCAAATGCATGTAACAGTGAGAAACGCACTGTCTTGGCGAAAGAAAGCGTTTTTGTACAACTTCATAGAAATAGCTGTAACTTTTGATAGAAGACTCAGACAAACATGTTTATGGCCTTACATTATAGAACTCAAGGTCTCCGTGCTGGGAAAACAGGTTTTGCAGCCGTTTGAGCTAAGATTTTAAAATTATTCACATAATGAAAACCTATACTTTGTTTCAGGCGAGTTCCCCATTCAAATGCATGTAACAGTGAGAAACGCACTGTCTTGGCGAAAGAAAGCGTTTTTGTACAACTTCATATGAATAGCTGTAACTTTTGATAGAAGACTCGGATACACATGTTTATGGCTTTATCTTATAGAACTCAAGGTTCCCGTGCTGGGAAAACAGGTTTTGCAGCTGTTTGAGCTAAGATTTCCAAGTTATTCACATAATGAAAACCTATACTTTGTTTCGGTCGAGTTCCCCATTCAAATGCATGTAACAGTGAGAAACGCACTGTCTTGGCGAAAGAAAGCGTTTTTGTACAACTTCATATGAATAGCTGTAACTTTTGATAGAAGACTCGGATACACATGTTTATGGCTTTATCTTATAGAACTCAAGGTTCCCGTGCTGGGAAAACAGGTTTTGCAGCTGTTTGAGCTAAGATTTCCAAGTTATTCACATAATGAAAACCTATACTTTGTTTCGGTCGAGTTCCCCATTCAAATGCATGTAACAGTGAGAAACGCACTGTCTTGGCGAAAGAAAGCGTTTTTGTACAACTTCATAGAAATAGCTGTAACTTTTGATAGAAGACTCAGACAAACATGTTTATGGCCTTATATTATAGAACTCAAGGTCTCCGTGCTGGGAAAACAGGTTTTGCAGCTGTTTGAGCTAAGATTTCCAAGTTATTCACATAATGAAAACCTATACTTTGTTTCAGGCGAGTTCCCCATTCAAATGCATGTAACAGTGAGAAACGCACTGTCTTGGCGAAAGAAAGCGTTTTTGTACAACTTCATATGAATAGCTGTAACTTTTGATAGAAGACTCGGATACACATGTTTATGGCTTTATCTTATAGAACTCAAGGTTCCCGTGCTGGGAAAACAGGAACCTTAGCTGTTTGAGCTAAGATTTCCAAGTTATTCACATAATGAAAACCTATACTTTGTTTCGGTCGAGTTCCCCATTCAAATGCATGTAACAGTGAGAAACGCACTGTCTTGGCGAAAGAAAGCGTTTTTGTACAACTTCATAGAAATAGCTGTAACTTTTGATAGAAGACTCAGACAAACATGTTTATGGCTTATATTATAGAACTGAAGGTCCCCGTGCTGGGAAAACAGGTTTTGAAGCTGTTTGAGTTAAGATTTCCAAGTTATTCACATAATGAAAACCTATACTTTGTTTCGGTCGAGTTCCCCATTCAAATGCATGTAACAGTGAGAAACGCACTGTCTTGGCGAAAGAAAGCGTTTTTGAACAACTTCATATAAATCGCTGTAACTTTTGATAGAAGACTCAGACAAACATGTTTATGGCTTTATCTTATAGAACTCAATATCCCCGTGCTGGGCAAACAGAACAGGTTTTGCAGCCGTTTGAGCTAAGATTTTAAAATTATTCACATAATGAAAACCTATACGTTGTTTCAGGCGAGTTTCCCATTCAAATGCATGTAACAGTGAGAAACGCATTGTCTTGGCGAAATAAAGCGTTTTTGAACAACTTCATATAAATCGCTGTAACTTTTGATAGAAGACTCAGACAAACATGTTTATGGCTTTATCTTATAGAACTCAATATCCCTGTGCTGGGCAAACAGGTTTTGCAGCCGTTTGAGCTAAGATTTTAAAATTATTCACATAATGAAAACCTATACTTTGTTTCAGGCGAGTTTCCCATTCAAATGCATGTAACAGTGAGAAACACACTGTCTTGGCGAAATAAAGCGTTTTTGAACAACTTCATATAAATCGCTGTAACTTTTGATAGAAGACTCAGACAAACATGTTTATGGCTTTATCTTATAGAACTCAATATCCCCGTGCTGGGCAAACAGAACAGGTTTTGCAGCCGTTTGAGCTAAGATTTTAAAGTTATTCACATAATGAAAACCTATACTTTGTTTCAGGCGAGTTCCCCATTCAAATGCATGTAACAGTGAGAAACGCACTGTCTTGGCGAAAGAAAGCGTTTTTGTACAACTTCATATAAATCGCTGTAACTTTTGATAGAAGACTCAGACAAACATGTTTATGGCTTTATCTTATAGAACTCAAGGTCTCCGTGCTGGGAAAACAGGTTTTGCAGCTGTTTGAGCTAAGATTTCCAAGTTATTCACATAATGAAAACCTATACTTTGTTTCGGTCGAGTTCCCCATTCAAATGCATGTAACAGTGAGAAACGCACTGTCTTGGCGAAAGAAAGCGTTTTTGTACAACTTCATATGAATAGCTGTAACTTTTGATAGAAGACTCGGATACACGTGTTTATGGCTTTATCTTATAGAACTCAAGGTTCCCGTGCTGGGAAAACAGGTTTTGCAGCTGTTTGAGCTAAGATTTCCAAGTTATTCACATAATGAAAACCTATACTTTGTTTCGGTCGAGTTCCCCATTCAAATGCATGTAACAGTGAGAAACGCACTGTCTTGGCGAAAGAAAGCGTTTTTGTACAACTTCATATGAATAGCTGTAACTTTTGATAGAAGACTCGGATACACATGTTTATGGCTTTATCTTATAGAACTCAAGGTTCCCATGCTGGGAAAACAGGTTTTGCAGCTGTTTGAGCTAAGATTTCCAAGTTATTCACATAATGAAAACCTATACTTTGTTTCGGTCGAGTTCCCCATTCAAATGCATGTAACAGTGAGAAACGCACTGTCTTGGCGAAAGAAAGCGTTTTTGTACAACTTCATAGAAATAGCTGTAACTTTTGATAGAAGACTCAGACAAACATGTTTATGGCCTTATATTATAGAACTCAAGGTCTCCGTGCTGGGAAAACAGGTTTTGCAGCTGTTTGAGCTAAGATTTCCAAGTTATTCACATAATGAAAACCTATACTTTGTTTCGGTCGAGTTCCCCATTCAAATGCATGTAACAGTGAGAAACGCACTGTCTTGGCGAAAGAAAGCGTTTTTGTACAACTTCATATGAATAGCTGTAACTTTTGATAGAAGACTCGGATACACATGTTTATGGCTTTATCTTATAGAACTCAATATCCCCGTGCTGGGCAAACAGAACAGGTTTTGCAGCCGTTTGAGCTAAGATTTTAAAATTATTCACATAATGAAAACCTATACTTTGTTTCAGGCGAGTTTCCCATTCAAATGCATGTAACAGTGAGAAACGCATTGTCTTGGCGAAATAAAGCGTTTTTGAACAACTTCATATAAATCGCTGTAACTTTTGATAGAAGACTCAGACAAACATGTTTATGGCTTTATCTTATAGAACTCAATATCCCCGTGCTGGGCAAACAGAACAGGTTTTGCAGCCGTTTGAGCTAAGATTTTAAAATTATTCACATAATGAAAACCTATACTTTGTTTCAGGCGAGTTCCCCATTCAAATGCATGTAACAGTGAGAAACGCATTGTCTTGGCGAAATAAAGCGTTTTTGAACAACTTCATATAAATCGCTGTAACTTTTGATAGAAGACTCAGACAAACATGTTTATGGCTTTATCTTATAGAACTCAATATCCCCGTGCTGGGCAAACAGGTTTTGCAGCCGTTTGAGCTAAGATTTTAAAATTATTCACATAATGAAAACCTATACGTTGTTTCAGGCGAGTTTCCCATTCAAATGCATGTAACAGTGAGAAACGCATTGTCTTGGCGAAATAAAGCGTTTTTGAACAACTTCATATAAATCGCTGTAACTTTTGATAGAAGACTCAGACAAACATGTTTATGGCCTTATATTATAGAACTCAATATCCCCGTGCTGGGCAAACAGGTTTTGCAGCCGTTTGAGCTAAGATTTTAAAATTATTCACATAATGAAAACCTATACTTTGTTTCAGGCGAGTTTCCCATTCAAATGCATGTAACAGTGAGAAACACACTGTCTTGGCGAAATAAAGCGTTTTTGAACAACTTCATATAAATCGCTGTAACTTTTGATAGAAGACTCAGACAAACATGTTTATGGCTTTATCTTATAGAACTCAATATCCCCGTGCTGGGCAAACAGAACAGGTTTTGCAGCCGTTTGAGCTAAGATTTTAAAATTATTCACATAATGAAAACCTATACTTTGTTTCAGGCGAGTTCCCCATTCAAATGCATGTAACAGTGAGAAACGCATTGTCTTGGCGAAATAAAGCGTTTTTGAACAACTTCATATAAATCGCTGTAACTTTTGATAGAAGACTCAGACAAACATGTTTATGGCTTTATCTTATAGAACTCAATATCCCTGTGCTGGGCAAACAGGTTTTGCAGCCGTTTGAGCTAAGATTTTAAAATTATTCACATAATGAAAACCTATACTTTGTTTCAGGCGAGTTTCCCATTCAAATGCATGTAACAGTGAGAAACGCATTGTCTTGGCGAAATAAAGCGTTTTTGAACAACTTCATATAAATCGCTGTAACTTTTGATAGAAGACTCAGACAAACATGTTTATGGCTTTATCTTATAGAACTCAATATCCCTGTGCTGGGCAAACAGGTTTTGCAGCCGTTTGAGCTAAGATTTTAAAATTATTCACATAATGAAAACCTATACTTTGTTTCAGGCGAGTTTCCCATTCAAATGCATGTAACAGTGAGAAACGCATTGTCTTGGCGAAATAAAGCGTTTTTGAACAACTTCATATAAATCGCTGTAACTTTTGATAGAAGACTCAGACAAACATGTTTATGGCTTTATCTTATAGAACTCAATATCCCCGTGCTGGGCAAACAGGTTTTGCAGCCGTTTGAGCTAAGATTTTAAAATTATTCACATAATGAAAACCTATACGTTGTTTCAGGCGAGTTTCCCATTCAAATGCATGTAACAGTGAGAAACGCATTGTCTTGGCGAAATAAAGCGTTTTTGAACAACTTCATATAAATCGCTGTAACTTTTGATAGAAGAGTCAGACAAACATGTTTATGGCTTTATCTTATAGAACTCAATATCCCTGTGCTGGGCAAACAGGTTTTGCAGCCGTTTGAGCTAAGATTTTAAAATTATTCACATAATGAAAACCTATACTTTGTTTCAGGCGAGTTCCCCATTCAAATGCATGTAACAGTGAGAAACGCATTGTCTTGGCGAAATAAAGCGTTTTTGAACAACTTCATATAAATCGCTGTAACTTTTGATAGAAGACTCAGACAAACATGTTTATGGCTTTATCTTATAGAACTCAATATCCCCGTGCTGGGCAAACAGGTTTTGCAGCCGTTTGAGCTAAGATTTTAAAATTATTCACATAATGAAAACCTATACTTTGTTTCAGGCGAGTTTCCCATTCAAATGCATGTAACAGTGAGAAACGCATTGTCTTGGCGAAATAAAGCGTTTTTGAACAACTTCATATAAATCGCTGTAACTTTTGATAGAAGACTCAGACAAACATGTTTATGGCCTTATATTATAGAACTCAAGGTCTCCGTGCTGGGAAAACAGGTTTTGCAGCTGTTTGAGCTAAGATTTCCAAGTTATTCACATAATGAAAACCTATACTTTGTTTCGGTCGAGTTCCCCATTCAAATACATGTAACAGTGAGAAACGCACTGTCTTGGCGAAAGAAAGCGTTTTTGTACAACTTCATATGAATAGCTGTAACTTTTGATAGAAGACTCGGATACACATGTTTATGGCTTTATCTTATAGAACTCAATATCCCCGTGCTGGGCAAACAGAACAGGTTTTGCAGCCGTTTGAGCTAAGATTTTAAAATTATTCACATAATGAAAACCTATACTTTGTTTCAGGCGAGTTTCCCATTCAAATGCATGTAACAGTGAGAAACGCATTGTCTTGGCGAAATAAAGCGTTTTTGAACAACTTCATATAAATCGCTGTAACTTTTGATAGAAGACTCAGACAAACATGTTTATGGCTTTATCTTATAGAACTCAATATCCCCGTGCTGGGCAAACAGAACAGGTTTTGCAGCCGTTTGAGCTAAGATTTTAAAATTATTCACATAATGAAAACCTATACTTTGTTTCAGGCGAGTTCCCCATTCAAATGCATGTAACAGTGAGAAACGCATTGTCTTGGCGAAATAAAGCGTTTTTGAACAACTTCATATAAATCGCTGTAACTTTTGATAGAAGACTCAGACAAACATGTTTATGGCTTTATCTTATAGAACTCAATATCCCCGTGCTGGGCAAACAGGTTTTGCAGCCGTTTGAGCTAAGATTTTAAAATTATTCACATAATGAAAACCTATACGTTGTTTCAGGCGAGTTTCCCATTCAAATGCATGTAACAGTGAGAAACGCATTGTCTTGGCGAAATAAAGCGTTTTTGAACAACTTCATATAAATCGCTGTAACTTTTGATAGAAGACTCAGACAAACATGTTTATGGCCTTATATTATAGAACTCAATATCCCCGTGCTGGGCAAACAGGTTTTGCAGCCGTTTGAGCTAAGATTTTAAAATTATTCACATAATGAAAACCTATACTTTGTTTCAGGCGAGTTTCCCATTCAAATGCATGTAACAGTGAGAAACACACTGTCTTGGCGAAATAAAGCGTTTTTGAACAACTTCATATAAATCGCTGTAACTTTTGATAGAAGACTCAGACAAACATGTTTATGGCTTTATCTTATAGAACTCAATATCCCCGTGCTGGGCAAACAGAACAGGTTTTGCAGCCGTTTGAGCTAAGATTTTAAAATTATTCACATAATGAAAACCTATACTTTGTTTCAGGCGAGTTCCCCATTCAAATGCATGTAACAGTGAGAAACGCATTGTCTTGGCGAAATAAAGCGTTTTTGAACAACTTCATATAAATCGCTGTAACTTTTGATAGAAGACTCAGACAAACATGTTTATGGCTTTATCTTATAGAACTCAATATCCCTGTGCTGGGCAAACAGGTTTTGCAGCCGTTTGAGCTAAGATTTTAAAATTATTCACATAATGAAAACCTATACTTTGTTTCAGGCGAGTTTCCCATTCAAATGCATGTAACAGTGAGAAACGCATTGTCTTGGCGAAATAAAGCGTTTTTGAACAACTTCATATAAATCGCTGTAACTTTTGATAGAAGACTCAGACAAACATGTTTATGGCTTTATCTTATAGAACTCAATATCCCTGTGCTGGGCAAACAGGTTTTGCAGCCGTTTGAGCTAAGATTTTAAAATTATTCACATAATGAAAACCTATACTTTGTTTCAGGCGAGTTTCCCATTCAAATGCATGTAACAGTGAGAAACGCATTGTCTTGGCGAAATAAAGCGTTTTTGAACAACTTCATATAAATCGCTGTAACTTTTGATAGAAGACTCAGACAAACATGTTTATGGCTTTATCTTATAGAACTCAATATCCCCGTGCTGGGCAAACAGGTTTTGCAGCCGTTTGAGCTAAGATTTTAAAATTATTCACATAATGAAAACCTATACGTTGTTTCAGGCGAGTTTCCCATTCAAATGCATGTAACAGTGAGAAACGCATTGTCTTGGCGAAATAAAGCGTTTTTGAACAACTTCATATAAATCGCTGTAACTTTTGATAGAAGAGTCAGACAAACATGTTTATGGCTTTATCTTATAGAACTCAATATCCCTGTGCTGGGCAAACAGGTTTTGCAGCCGTTTGAGCTAAGATTTTAAAATTATTCACATAATGAAAACCTATACTTTGTTTCAGGCGAGTTCCCCATTCAAATGCATGTAACAGTGAGAAACGCATTGTCTTGGCGAAATAAAGCGTTTTTGAACAACTTCATATAAATCGCTGTAACTTTTGATAGAAGACTCAGACAAACATGTTTATGGCTTTATCTTATAGAACTCAATATCCCCGTGCTGGGCAAACAGGTTTTGCAGCCGTTTGAGCTAAGATTTTAAAATTATTCACATAATGAAAACCTATACTTTGTTTCAGGCGAGTTTCCCATTCAAATGCATGTAACAGTGAGAAACGCATTGTCTTGGCGAAATAAAGCGTTTTTGAACAACTTCATATAAATCGCTGTAACTTTTGATAGAAGACTCAGACAAACATGTTTATGGCTTTATCTTATAGAACTCAATATCCCTGTGCTGGGCAAACAGGTTTTGCAGCTGTTTGAGCTAAGATTTTAAAATTATTCACATAATGAAAACCTATACTTTGTTTCAGGCGAGTTTCCCATTCAAATGCATGTAACAGTGAGAAACGCATTGTCTTGGCGAAATAAAGCGTTTTTGAACAACTTCATATAAATCGCTGTAACTTTTGATAGAAGACTCAGACAAACATGTTTATGGCTTTATCTTATAGAACTCAATATCCCCGTGCTTGGGCAAACAGGTTTTGCAGCCGTTTGAGCTAAGATTTTAAAATTATTCACATAATGAAAACCTATACTTTGTTTCAGGCGAGTTTCCCATTCAAATGCATGTAACAGTGAGAAACGCATTGTCTTGGCGAAATAAAGCGTTTTTGAACAACTTCATATAAAGCGCTGTAACTTTTGATAGAAGACTCAGACAAACATGTTTATGGCTTTATCTTATAGAACTCAATATCCCCGTGCTGGGCAAACAGAACAGGTTTTGCAGCCGTTTGAGCTAAGATTTTAAAATTATTCACATAATGAAAACCTATACTTTGTTTCAGGCGAGTTCCCCATTCAAATGCATGTAACAGTGAGAAACGCATTGTCTTGGCGAAATAAAGCGTTTTTGAACAACTTCATATAAATCGCTGTAACTTTTGATAGAAGACTCAGACAAACATGTTTATGGCTTTATCTTATAGAACTCAATATCCCCGTGCTGGGCAAACAGGTTTTGCAGCCGTTTGAGCTAAGATTTTAAAATTATTCACATAATGAAAACCTATACGTTGTTTCAGGCGAGTTTCCCATTCAAATGCATGTAACAGTGAGAAACACACTGTCTTGGCGAAATAAAGCGTTTTTGAACAACTTCATATAAATCGCTGTAACTTTTGATAGAAGACTCAGACAAACATGTTTATGGCTTTATCTTATAGAACTCAATATCCCTGTGCTGGGCAAACAGGTTTTGCAGCCGTTTGAGCTAAGATTTTAAAATTATTCACATAATGAAAACCTATACTTTGTTTCAGGCGAGTTTCCCATTCAAATGCATGTAACAGTGAGAAACGCATTGTCTTGGCGAAATAAAGCGTTTTTGAACAACTTCATATAAATCGCTGTAACTTTTGATAGAAGACTCAGACAAACATGTTTATGGCTTTATCTTATAGAACTCAATATCCCTGTGCTGGGCAAACAGGTTTTGCAGCCGTTTGAGCTAAGATTTTAAAATTATTCACATAATGAAAACCTATACTTTGTTTCAGGCGAGTTTCCCATTCAAATGCATGTAACAGTGAGAAACGCATTGTCTTGGCGAAATAAAGCGTTTTTGAACAACTTCATATAAATCGCTGTAACTTTTGATAGAAGACTCAGACAAACATGTTTATGGCTTTATCTTATAGAACTCAATATCCCTGTGCTGGGCAAACAGGTTTTGCAGCCGTTTGAGCTAAGATTTTAAAATTATTCACATAATGAAAACCTATACTTTGTTTCAGGCGAGTTTCCCATTCAAATGCATGTAACAGTGAGAAACGCATTGTCTTGGCGAAATAAAGCGTTTTTGAACAACTTCATATAAATCGCTGTAACTTTTGATAGAAGACTCAGACAAACATGTTTATGGCTTTATCTTATAGAACTCAATATCCCCGTGCTGGGCAAACAGGTTTTGCAGCCGTTTGAGCTAAGATTTTAAAATTATTCACATAATGAAAACCTATACGTTGTTTCAGGCGAGTTTCCCATTCAAATGCATGTAACAGTGAGAAACGCATTGTCTTGGCGAAATAAAGCGTTTTTGAACAACTTCATATAAATCGCTGTAACTTTTGATAGAAGAGTCAGACAAACATGTTTATGGCTTTATCTTATAGAACTCAATATCCCTGTGCTGGGCAAACAGGTTTTGCAGCCGTTTGAGCTAAGATTTTAAAATTATTCACATAATGAAAACCTATACGTTGTTTCAGGCGAGTTTCCCATTCAAATGCATGTAACAGTGAGAAACACACTGTCTTGGCGAAATAAAGCGTTTTTGAACAACTTCATATAAATCGCTGTAACTTTTGATAGAAGACTCAGACAAACATGTTTATGGCTTTATCTTATAGAACTCAATATCCCCGTGCTGGGCAAACAGAACAGGTTTTGCAGCCGTTTGAGCTAAGATTTTAAAATTATTCACATAATGAAAACCTATACTTTGTTTCAGGCGAGTTTCCCATTCAAATGCATGTAACAGTGAGAAACGCATTGTCTTGGCGAAATAAAGCGTTTTTGAACAACTTCATATAAATCGCTGTAACTTTTGATAGAAGACTCAGACAAACATGTTTATGGCTTTATCTTATAGAACTCAATATCCCTGTGCTGGGCAAACAGGTTTTGCAGCCGTTTGAGCTAAGATTTTAAAATTATTCACATAATGAAAACCTATACTTTGTTTCAGGCGAGTTCCCCATTCAAATGCATGTAACAGTGAGAAACGCACTGTCTTGGCGAAAGAAAGCGTTTTTGTACAACTTCATATGAATAGCTGTAACTTTTGATAGAAGACTCGGATACACATGTTTATGGCTTTATCTTATAGAACTCAAGGTTCCCGTGCTGGGAAAACAGGTTTTGCAGCTGTTTGAGCTAAGATTTCCAAGTTATTCACATAATGAAAACCTATACTTTGTTTCGGTCGAGTTCCCCATTCAAATGCATGTAACAGTGAGAAACGCACTGTCTTGGCGAAAGAAAGCGTTTTTGTACAACTTCATAGAAATAGCTGTAACTTTTGATAGAAGACTCAGACAAACATGTTTATGGCCTTATATTATAGAACTCAAGGTCTCCGTGCTGGGAAAACAGGTTTTGCAGCTGTTTGAGCTAAGATTTCCAAGTTATTCACATAATGAAAACCTATACTTTGTTTCGGTCGAGTTCCCCATTCAAATGCATGTAACAGTGAGAAACGCACTGTCTTGGCGAAAGAAAGCGTTTTTGTACAACTTCATATGAATAGCTGTAACTTTTGATAGAAGACTCGGATACACATGTTTATGGCTTTATCTTATAGAACTCAAGGTTCCCGTGCTGGGAAAACAGGTTTTGCAGCTGTTTGAGCTAAGATTTCCAAGTTATTCACATAATGAAAACCTATACTTTGTTTCGGTCGAGTTCCCCATTCAAATGCATGTAACAGTGAGAAACGCACTGTCTTGGCGAAAGAAAGCGTTTTTGTACAACTTCATATGAATAGCTGTAACTTTTGATAGAAGACTCGGATACACATGTTTATGGCTTTATCTTATAGAACTCAAGGTTCCCGTGCTGGGAAAACAGGAACCTTAGCTGTTTGAGCTAAGATTTCCAAGTTATTCACATAATGAAAACCTATACTTTGTTTCGGTCGAGTTCCCCATTCAAATGCATGTAACAGTGAGAAACGCACTGTCTTGGCGAAAGAAAGCGTTTTTGTACAACTTCATAGAAATAGCTGTAACTTTTGATAGAAGACTCAGACAAACATGTTTATGGCTTATATTATAGAACTGAAGGTCCCCGTGCTGGGAAAACAGGTTTTGAAGCTGTTTGAGTTAAGATTTCCAAGTTATTCACATAATGAAAACCTATACTTTGTTTCGGTCGAGTTCCCCATTCAAATGCATGTAACAGTGAGAAACGCACTGTCTTGGCGAAAGAAAGCGTTTTTGAACAACTTCATATAAATCGCTGTAACTTTTGATAGAAGACTCAGACAAACATGTTTATGGCTTTATCTTATAGAACTCAATATCCCCGTGCTGGGCAAACAGAACAGGTTTTGCAGCCGTTTGAGCTAAGATTTTAAAATTATTCACATAATGAAAACCTATACGTTGTTTCAGGCGAGTTTCCCATTCAAATGCATGTAACAGTGAGAAACGCATTGTCTTGGCGAAATAAAGCGTTTTTGAACAACTTCATATAAATCGCTGTAACTTTTGATAGAAGACTCAGACAAACATGTTTATGGCTTTATCTTATAGAACTCAATATCCCTGTGCTGGGCAAACAGGTTTTGCAGCCGTTTGAGCTAAGATTTTAAAATTATTCACATAATGAAAACCTATACTTTGTTTCAGGCGAGTTTCCCATTCAAATGCATGTAACAGTGAGAAACACACTGTCTTGGCGAAATAAAGCGTTTTTGAACAACTTCATATAAATCGCTGTAACTTTTGATAGAAGACTCAGACAAACATGTTTATGGCTTTATCTTATAGAACTCAATATCCCCGTGCTGGGCAAACAGAACAGGTTTTGCAGCAGTTTGAGCTAAGATTTTAAAATTATTCACATAATGAAAACCTATACTTTGTTTCAGGCGAGTTTCCCATTCAAATGCATGTAACAGTGAGAAACGCATTGTCTTGGCGAAATAAAGCGTTTTTGAACAACTTCATATAAATCGCTGTAACTTTTGATAGAAGACTCAGACAAACATGTTTATGGCTTTATCTTATAGAACTCAATATCCCTGTGCTGGGCAAACAGGTTTTGCAGCCGTTTGAGCTAAGATTTTAAAATTATTCACATAATGAAAACCTATACTTTGTTTCAGGCGAGTTTCCCATTCAAATGCATGTAACAGTGAGAAACACACTGTCTTGGCGAAATAAAGCGTTTTTGAACAACTTCATATAAATCGCTGTAACTTTTGATAGAAGACTCAGACAAACATGTTTATGGCTTTATCTTATAGAACTCAATATCCCCGTGCTGGGCAAACAGAACAGGTTTTGCAGCCGTTTGAGCTAAGATTTTAAAGTTATTCACATAATGAAAACCTATACTTTGTTTCAGGCGAGTTCCCCATTCAAATGCATGTAACAGTGAGAAACGCACTGTCTTGGCGAAAGAAAGCGTTTTTGTACAACTTCATATAAATCGCTGTAACTTTTGATAGAAGACTCAGACAAACATGTTTATGGCTTTATCTTATAGAACTCAAGGTCTCCGTGCTGGGAAAACAGGTTTTGCAGCTGTTTGAGCTAAGATTTCCAAGTTATTCACATAATGAAAACCTATACTTTGTTTCGGTCGAGTTCCCCATTCAAATGCATGTAACAGTGAGAAACGCACTGTCTTGGCGAAAGAAAGCGTTTTTGTACAACTTCATAGAAATAGCTGTAACTTTTGATAGAAGACTCAGACAAACATGTTTATGGCCTTATATTATAGAACTCAAGGTCTCCGTGCTGGGAAAACAGGTTTTGCAGCTGTTTGAGCTAAGATTTCCAAGTTATTCACATAATGAAAACCTATACTTTGTTTCGGTCGAGTTCCCCATTCAAATGCATGTAACAGTGAGAAACGCACTGTCTTGGCGAAAGAAAGCGTTTTTGTACAACTTCATATGAATAGCTGTAACTTTTGATAGAAGACTCGGATACACATGTTTATGGCTTTATCTTATAGAACTCAAGGTTCCCGTGCTGGGAAAACAGGTTTTGCAGCTGTTTGAGCTAAGATTTCCAAGTTATTCACATAATGAAAACCTATACTTTGTTTCGGTCGAGTTCCCCATTCAAATGCATGTAACAGTGAGAAACGCACTGTCTTGGCGAAAGAAAGCGTTTTTGTACAACTTCATATGAATAGCTGTAACTTTTGATAGAAGACTCGGATACACATGTTTATGGCTTTATCTTATAGAACTCAAGGTTCCCATGCTGGGAAAACAGGTTTTGCAGCTGTTTGAGCTAAGATTTCCAAGTTATTCACATAATGAAAACCTATACTTTGTTTCGGTCGAGTTCCCCATTCAAATGCATGTAACAGTGAGAAACGCACTGTCTTGGCGAAAGAAAGCGTTTTTGTACAACTTCATATGAATAGCTGTAACTTTTGATAGAAGACTCGGATACACATGTTTATGGCTTTATCTTATAGAACTCAAGGTTCCCGTGCTGGGAAAACAGGTTTTGCAGCTGTTTGAGCTAAGATTTCCAAGTTATTCACATAATGAAAACCTATACTTTGTTTCGGTCGAGTTCCCCATTCAAATGCATGTAACAGTGAGAAACGCACTGTCTTGGCGAAAGAAAGCGTTTTTGTACAACTTCATATGAATAGCTGTAACTTTTGATAGAAGACTCGGATACACATGTTTATGGCTTTATCTTATAGAACTCAAGGTTCCCATGCTGGGAAAACAGGTTTTGCAGCTGTTTGAGCTAAGATTTCCAAGTTATTCACATAATGAAAACCTATACTTTGTTTCGGTCGAGTTCCCCATTCAAATGCATGTAACAGTGAGAAACGCACTGTCTTGGCGAAAGAAAGCGTTTTTGTACAACTTCATAGAAATAGCTGTAACTTTTGATAGAAGACTCAGACAAACATGTTTATGGCTTATATTATAGAACTCAAGGTCCCCGTGCTGGGAAAACAGGTTTTGAAGCTGTTTGAGTTAAGATTTCCAAGTTATTCACATAATGAAAACCTATACTTTGTTTCGGTCGAGTTCCCCATTCAAATGCATGTAACAGTGAGAAACGCACTGTCTTGGCGAAAGAAAGCGTTTTTGAACAACTTCATATAAATCGCTGTAACTTTTGATAGAAGACTCAGACAAACATGTTTATGGCTTTATCTTATAGAACTCAATATCCCCGTGCTGGGCAAACAGAACAGGTTTTGCAGCCGTTTGAGCTAAGATTTTAAAATTATTCACATAATGAAAACCTATACGTTGTTTCAGGCGAGTTTCCCATTCAAATGCATGTAACAGTGAGAAACGCATTGTCTTGGCGAAATAAAGCGTTTTTGAACAACTTCATATAAATCGCTGTAACTTTTGATAGAAGACTCAGACAAACATGTTTATGGCTTTATCTTATAGAACTCAATATCCCTGTGCTGGGCAAACAGGTTTTGCAGCCGTTTGAGCTAAGATTTTAAAATTATTCACATAATGAAAACCTATACTTTGTTTCAGGCGAGTTTCCCATTCAAATGCATGTAACAGTGAGAAACACACTGTCTTGGCGAAATAAAGCGTTTTTGAACAACTTCATATAAATCGCTGTAACTTTTGATAGAAGACTCAGACAAACATGTTTATGGCTTTATCTTATAGAACTCAATATCCCCGTGCTGGGCAAACAGAACAGGTTTTGCAGCCGTTTGAGCTAAGATTTTAAAATTATTCACATAATGAAAACCTATACTTTGTTTCAGGCGAGTTTCCCATTCAAATGCATGTAACAGTGAGAAACGCATTGTCTTGGCGAAATAAAGCGTTTTTGAACAACTTCATATAAATCGCTGTAACTTTTGATAGAAGACTCAGACAAACATGTTTATGGCTTTATCTTATAGAACTCAATATCCCTGTGCTGGGCAAACAGGTTTTGCAGCCGTTTGAGCTAAGATTTTAAAATTATTCACATAATGAAAACCTATACTTTGTTTCAGGCGAGTTTCCCATTCAAATGCATGTAACAGTGAGAAACGCACTGTCTTGGCGAAAGAAAGCGTTTTTGTACAACTTCATATAAATCGCTGTAACTTTTGATAGAAGACTCAGACAAACATGTTTATGGCTTTATCTTATAGAACTCAATATCCCCGTGCTGGGCAAACAGAACAGGTTTTGCAGCCGTTTGAGCTAAGATTTTAAAGTTATTCACATAATGAAAACCTATACTTTGTTTCAGGCGAGTTCCCCATTCAAATGCATGTAACAGTGAGAAACGCACTGTCTTGGCGAAAGAAAGCGTTTTTGTACAACTTCATATAAATCGCTGTAACTTTTGATAGAAGACTCAGACAAACATGTTTATGGCTTTATCTTATAGAACTCAAGGTCTCCGTGCTGGGAAAACAGGTTTTGCAGCTGTTTGAGCTAAGATTTCCAAGTTATTCACATAATGAAAACCTATACTTTGTTTCGGTCGAGTTCCCCATTCAAATGCATGTAACAGTGAGAAACGCACTGTCTTGGCGAAAGAAAGCGTTTTTGTACAACTTCATATGAATAGCTGTAACTTTTGATAGAAGACTCGGATACACGTGTTTATGGCTTTATCTTATAGAACTCAAGGTTCCCGTGCTGGGAAAACAGGTTTTGCAGCTGTTTGAGCTAAGATTTCCAAGTTATTCACATAATGAAAACCTATACTTTGTTTCGGTCGAGTTCCCCATTCAAATGCATGTAACAGTGAGAAACGCACTGTCTTGGCGAAAGAAAGCGTTTTTGTACAACTTCATATGAATAGCTGTAACTTTTGATAGAAGACTCGGATACACATGTTTATGGCTTTATCTTATAGAACTCAAGGTTCCCATGCTGGGAAAACAGGTTTTGCAGCTGTTTGAGCTAAGATTTCCAAGTTATTCACATAATGAAAACCTATACTTTGTTTCGGTCGAGTTCCCCATTCAAATGCATGTAACAGTGAGAAACGCACTGTCTTGGCGAAAGAAAGCGTTTTTGTACAACTTCATAGAAATAGCTGTAACTTTTGATAGAAGACTCAGACAAACATCTTTATGGCCTTATATTATAGAACTCAAGGTCTCCGTGCTGGGAAAACAGGTTTTGCAGCTGTTTGAGCTAAGATTTCCAAGTTATTCACATAATGAAAACCTATACTTTGTTTCGGTCGAGTTCCCCATTCAAATGCATGTAACAGTGAGAAACGCACTGTCTTGGCGAAAGAAAGCGTTTTTGTACAACTTCATATGAATAGCTGTAACTTTTGATAGAAGACTCGGATACACATGTTTATGGCTTTATCTTATAGAACTCAAGGTTCCCGTGCTGGGAAAACAGGAACCTTAGCTGTTTGAGCTAAGATTTCCAAGTTATTCACATAATGAAAACCTATACTTTGTTTCGGTCGAGTTCCCCATTCAAATGCATGTAACAGTGAGAAACGCACTGTCTTGGCGAAAGAAAGCGTTTTTGTACAACTTCATAGAAATAGCTGTAACTTTTGATAGAAGACTCAGACAAACATGTTTATGGCTTATATTATAGAACTGAAGGTCCCCGTGCTGGGAAAACAGGTTTTGAAGCTGTTTGAGTTAAGATTTCCAAGTTATTCACATAATGAAAACCTATACTTTGTTTCGGTCGAGTTCCCCATTCAAATGCATGTAACAGTGAGAAACGCACTGTCTTGGCGAAAGAAAGCGTTTTTGTACAACTTCATATGAATAGCTGTAACTTTTGATAGAAGACTCGGATACACATGTTTATGGCTTTATCTTATAGAACTCAAGGTTCCCGTGCTGGGCAAACAGGTTTTGCAGCTGTTTGAGCTAAGATTTCCAAGTTATTCACATAATGAAAACCTATACTTTGTTTCGGGCGAGTTCCCCATTCAAATGCATGTAACAGTGAGAAACGCACTGTCTTGGCGAAAGAAAGCGTTTTTGTACAACTTCATAGAAATAGCTGTAACTTTTGATAGAAGACTCAGACAAACATGTTTATGGCCTTATATTATAGAACTCAAGGTCTCCGTGCTGGGAAAACAGGTTTTCCAGCTGTTTGAGCTAAGATTTCCAAGTTATTCACATAATGAAAACCTATACTTTGTTTCGGGCGAGTTCCCCATTCAAATGCATGTAATCGTCAGAAACGCATTCTGTATGTTTCCATCAAGGTTTATTTTCTTAGAAATCATTGTTTTTCTCCTTTTCTCAACATTTCACAATTCTGAGTCAACAGAAACAGGTATCAGAAATGTCTCTAATGTAGACATGTACAGTGTACTGTAAGTATTAAAAGATCATAAAGGAAAAACTAAGTTTTATGTGAAACTGATTATAATAAAAAATGAGCAGGTGCTTTATAGATTTAAAGAAAGAATCTGAAAACAACACTTTTTTGGTCTAAGTGATCAAAGAACAAACCGTAGCTGCACTAATATTACACATCTCGATTGTTGTGGTGAACAGACATGTTGCTTTTAAAACCACATGCAGTGTGTGACCATGACTGTTCACCGAGACCATCAATGCCACTTCGCTGAAGCATTCTTATCCTTCTTCTTCTTCTTCTTGCCATTAAATTGGAAGCAGAAGCAGCACGAGCTGCTTTGATCTACTGAAAGGAAAAAGCAGAACATCTGAGCTGAAACCAGTCAGCTGAAATCATTAAGACAGGAACAATCATTCAATGCAGTGTATCAGGTGGCTTAGCCTGTTACAACTGTTGATACAAGCTAAATACGGTTAACACACAGTATCAGGGAGCTCCAGTGTGGGAACTAGTGGCTTTAGGTTTGTAGTCATTTAACTGTCATCCATTCATTAATTTAATTCAGGAGGAAGAAATGCCAGGTTGGTGCAGGCTGGTTACATGCATTTGGTCCCATGCTGTCTTTAACTAAATGACTTGGTTCATTTTATGGCTGGGCTGTACGTGGGGTTATATCATGTTATTTGGGCAGGAGTACCTGTCCCCTGTTAGACTTAGAAAGTTTCTCCATAAGTAGAGTTTCTAATTCTTCTAGAACATCTGTGGCTGACAGCTTTTTGGTGGCTCTTTTTACCCCACACTGGTTGTGTGTAAATAGCCCCACTAGTTCTTTTGGGTTGCAGTTAACTGGGGAGGAAGGGGTGGGTATGCCATGACTAGATGAATAACAATTATCTGGGATACATAAATTTCATAATGCATGCATATATCTCTATAAACCTGGCCTGAGGGCTGCCATTTTTTACATTCAGTTATTTCTTTGTTGAATCTAAATAATGAATGTGTTACAATTAAACTGACACTGGTCAGTGTAAATGGCTCATTGGGACACAGAAACCTTTAAATTAAACCCGATCACCTGATATCGAGTGTCAAACAATATCACAGCTGTAAAAGCTGTTTACAGTCAGAATTTTTAAAAACTATGATTGTAAATCATATCAGGTGGCAGGGGAGGACGCTGGACAGACCTGGTGCACCTAAACGCGTAGTGAGGGTGTGCTGGGAACGTCTAGCAGAGGCCCCAGTCCGCGAGATCTTCAGGCCGAGCGGAATGCGGCTCAGGCAGTGGCTGAAGCAAAAACTCGGGCGTGGGAGGAGTTCGGAGAGGCCATGGAAAAAGACTTTCGGACTGCCTCGAAGAGATTCTGGCAAACCGTCAGGCGTCTCAGGAGGGGAAAGCGGTGCTCTACCTGCACTGTGTATAGTGCTGGCGGAGCGCTGCTGACATCGACTGAGAAAATTGTCAGGCGGTGGAAGGAATACTTCGAGGACCTCCTTAATCCCACTGAAACGTCTTCCGAGGAAGAAGCAGAGTCTGGGGATGAGGGGAATGACCCGCCAATTTCCGAGGGCGAGGTCACTGAGGCAGTTAAACAACTCCTTGGTGGCAGAGCCCCTGGTGTTGATGAGGTCCGCCCCGAGTTCCTGAAGGCTCTGGACGTTGTAGGGCTGTCCTGGTTGACACGCCTCTGCAATGTTGCGTGGAGATCAGGGGCAGTACCTGTGGACTGGCAGACCGGGATGGTGGTCCCCATCTTTAAGAAAGGGGACCGGAGGGTGTGTTCCAACTACAGAGGGATCACACTCCTCAGCCTCCCTGGGAAAGTCTATGCCAGGGTGCTGGAAAGGAGAGTTCGTCCGCTAGTCGAACCTCGGATACAGGAGGAACAATGTGGTTTTCGTCCTGGTCGCGGAACACTGGACCAGCTCTTTATCCTCTCGAGGATACTTGAGGGTGCATGGGAGTTTGCCCAACCAGTCTACATGTGTTTTGTGGACTTGGAGAAGGCATTCGACCGTGTCCCTCGGGGTGTCCTGTGGGAGGTGTTGCGGGAGTATGGGGTGTCTGGCCCATTGCTACGGGCCATTCGATCTCTATACAACCGTTGCAAGAGCTTGGTTCGCATTGCCGGCAATAAGTCGGACTCGTTCCCGGTGGGTGATGGGCTCCGCCAGGGCTGCCCTTTGTCTCCAGTTCTGTTCATAATTTTTATGGACAGGATTTCTAGGCGCAGCCAAGTGGCGGAGGGCTTTCGCTTTGGTGGCCTCAGAATCTCATCTCTGATTTTTGCAGATGATGTGGTTCTGTTGGCTTCATCGGGTGAGGGCCTCCAGCTCGGTTCGCAGCCGAGTGTGAAGCAGCGGGAATGAGGATCAGCACCTCCAAATCTGAGGCTATGGTTCTCAGCCGGAAAAGGGTGGAGTGCCCACTCCGGGTCAGGGATGAGTTCCTGCCCCAAGTGGAGGAGTTCAAGTATCTCGGGGTCTTGTTCGCGAGGGAGAAGGGAGCCGGAGATCGACAGACGGATTGGGGCTGCAGCTGCAGTAATGCAGACGCTGCACCGGTCCGTCGTGGTGAAGAGGGAGCTGAGTGTAAAAGCGAAGCTCTCAATTTACCGGTCGATCTACGTCCCTACCCTCACCTATGGCCACGAGCTGTGGGTAGTGACCGAAAGAACGAGATCGCGGATACAAGCGGCAGAAATGAGCTTCCTCCAAAGGGTGGCTGGCCTCTCCCTTAGAGATAGGGTGAGAGGTTCGGCCATCCGGGAGGGGCTCAGAGTAGAGCAGCTGCTGCTCCACATCGAAAGGAGCCAGCTGAGGTGGTTCGGGCATCTGACAAGGATGCCCCCTGAGCGCCTCCTGGGTGAGGTGTTCCAGGCATGTCCCACCGGGAGGAGGCCCCGGGGCAGACCCAGGACACGCTGGAGAGATTATATCTCTCTGCTGGCCTGGGAACTCCTTGGTGTTCCCCCGGATAAGCTGGAGGAGGTGGCTGGGGAGAGGGAGGTCTGGGCCTCTTTGCTTAGGCTGCTGCCCCCGCGACCCGGCCTCGGATAAAGCGGATGAAGATGGATGGATGGATGGATGATTGTAAATAAATTCAAACAAGTAGCTTTTCTCTTTGTGCTGAATATCAACACTGTGATTTCTTAGATTGTAAAGCTTTACTTTAGTGCAACCAGTTGTAGAAGCTGCCACTCCAAATGTCTTTTGATAACAAGAAAAAAATACCTTTTCAGTACACTGCCTGAAGTTCTTCTCCGACATCTTCTGCCATCAGCTTTGTCTGCTGGTTTGAAGACAATAAACCACATAAAAGGTGATTTAGTCACTTTGTCTGCATCATGCAGCTCGAATATGTCGTGTAACGATGTTGAATGGCCGTCGTTATCCCTCTGCTGCGTCAGTAGGATTGTACTGTACAGTACTGTACTGTATCTCATTGATATGTGAGGAATTCTAATGAAACACAATAACAGACTTACATCATTAAAATATAAAGGGCAGGAGATATTTAGATATTTTTATATTTATATTACATTTTATAGCTGACGGATATTACTAAATAGAATTTACTAAATAGCTGGATGAACATGAAACATATGTCTATAATAACAAATGACCATGAGAGCCAGTAGAATTAATTCAACTGGACACTCGAAAGACGTCCTTAAATGCTCTTTAAGTGGCAGAACAGATGAACAAACAGTTAATCGCTTACTTGAGATGAAATCTGCTCAGCTACTTTGAAAACAGCTTCTAACTGGTTCCTCCTTTAACAGGATGACTGCTCAGGGGTAAGGCCATCATGTAGTCCAGCAACCTTTATGGTTCTGCTTTGATTCACCAGGAACTATTAGGGAAACCTTCCAGCGCCTCCTGTGAAAGACACAGGCATAAACACAAACATTTATTAACATGTTCCACAGTCTTCCAGTTTGATTTTCTCATCCTGTGGACAACAACGTACATGGATGCAGGTTTATTGTTAACTTTTGTAAGGTTTATTTAATGAACATATCCAGCTGCAGCTCCACTGTGATCCTGAACTGGATAAGCAATTAAGAAAAAGTGTCAATAAATGGACATACATCAACTTACTAAATTTATCCAAACAGACTGGACCAATAATGATTCACTGAGTTAGAGACTTTAACAGACTCTTCTATGTAAGAATGTCTCGTGCTGATATACCTGCAAACTTGACAACAAAGGTTTTTCAGACTGCAATGTAGCTGTCCTCTATGTCAGCTAACACATTTACATTCATGTCACATTTATTTCTGCTTTCCCATTTTATAATTATTACTTACATTTTGATTAGATACCTTGGGTTTTAAGGCTGCCAGTTTATCGCAGGGCTAACACAATATGTGTAACAAAAAAATCCACTTAATACCTTATCTTTAAAGATAACATTTTTCTCAGCTTTAGTGACCTGTCTTCTTTGTACGACTTGCCCTCGTATCATTTGTTCCTCATTTTTCAAATAAGGCACTGTGCATCTTCGATCTTGCCACTTTCCAAGTCAGCCCCCCAAGTCTTGGTGGGAAGACTTATTTCAGTTGAACCCTCACAGTACCTACAGTATTTATAGGTAACTAAAAGACTGGGCTTCTTGACTATTATTTGGAAGTCTATGCAAAAAGTACATGGAGCATGCTATCGTTTCTTTTTCACCAAACTCCCTGCCGGTGGCTGATGCCCTCGTCCCCTGTGTTCAGGTATGTACTGGCTCACTCACGGGGGCTGCCTGGCACCTGTGGCTCGGTCGGGCACATTCCGGGGAGTGGGGGATCCTCAGTCTTGTAGGCCCAGGGCTCTGTCCAATCTGGCGCAGCTGACTATTTATTTTTTAGCTGTAGATGGTTTATCTTCTGCCTCTGATGAGACGGAACAAATCAGATCAGAATTTGCTTTGTCTAACTTTTTAACAAAGAAAAATGCTTTGTCAAAAGGTATGTGCCTTTGACAATGTCTCCATCTAGTGGTGAAATTTCTAAACTGCATCCACGGTTACACAAACAGAAGAGGCCAAAAATGTGCCTGATATTTTGGCCATTACTAAGCTTTCACTGTTTAAGGAGAACCTTTTGACCTTTGAGACTTGTAGTTATATTCTGAGCCTGCACAGATAATGAGGAGCAAAGAGAGAAATATATTTGCATTCATCATCAGTTGTTCAGTTGTTTTCAGTTACAGTTTTTCTCAATCAATTTGATGACAAAAAGTAGAAAAAAGAATTAAATGAAAAGAAAAGAAAAACGTAAACAGTCATTGTGAGTTGTTGTTGTTGTGCCATTGTTTGTCACACACTGGACTGTGGCTGTGGTCTGTGGCTGTTAGGATGCCTGGGTCGTCGACCCAGGGTTTTTGAGTTTTTGATATTATTTATACTTCCTAGTTTTTGGTTTCTTTGAGTTCCGTCTTATGGCTTATGTCTCTGTCGTCTTTAGTTGCTCTGTCTCCCCTATCACCTGCATCCCCTTGTCTAGTTCGCGTCTATGTGTATCTTAAGTTCCTATATCCCAGTGTTCAGTCAGTGTTTGTGTCTGCCCTGTTCCCACGTCTCTGTGCCCTTTGTAGTGCCTGCATGTGAGTCTGTGTCTTTGTTCAGTCTGTGTTATGTGTTTCCTGTTTTACTTTGAAGGTCTCTGTCTTTTCTCAGTGTGTTCAGTTTATGCTTCTTTGGTCTCGTCAGTTCTGATTTGCCCCAGCTGTGTTTCCCTCCTGTTACCCATTCCCTGATTGCTCCCTCTGTGTATTTAAGCCCTGTGTTTCTCTGTGTCCGTGTCGCGATCTACCGGTTTCCTAGCTGTGTGTTCTGTCATTCCTCCAGTTTAAGTTTGTTTTGAGTTTTTTTCCCAGTTATGTTATATTTTTGAGTACCAAAGTAAAGCCTTTTTGAGTTCACGTCTGTCTCCGGAGTCTGCACCTTGGGTCCTATTCCTGCCTGCACACAGCCACACCTAACAGTGGCAAATTTTACTCTTCACCATAGCATTTGGTCTCTGGCAGTTAGCTTTGTCACAAACATAAAGGATCTAGGGGTGCCTGCGGGCAAAATCTGTTTTAAAAACGTAAGTCATTACATTATCCTTTAAACACAGTGGGTTTATTGAAACACAAAGAATTCCAACACAGCATAGCTGCAACCATGTGGCATGTTATCTGCCTACAGAAAATAGCCAAATCTTACAGACAATGGTGGATGTCAGCCAGAGGGAATGTATCCACCCAACAGTCCAAAAAACAATTTTACTTTTGATCTGTTCCGGGGTTGCTTCTTGAGGTCATATGTAAAAACAGAGAGAACACATTAAAATGTCATGTCAATACATACAGTCTCTTTGTGCAGATTATAGAGGGACTTCACAAGCACCATGTCTGACACAAGCACCACAAAACACCAAACAAATTTTCCAAGTCCCACCCCCCAGCCCCTCTACATCACAGCTGAGAGGCTCAAATGTCTTAAAATCAAAACATATGTGATAGAAAATTATCAATGTGCTAAAACAGAATTTTTCTCTTTTTCCTACTTACAAAGCATTTTATTCTTAATCTAAGAGAAATCAAAATATAAATCTGATCAATATATAAACAACAAATGCAAAAGTGTTTGAGTAGTAGAAATGGCTGTTCTAATTTCTGAGTTCTGTGTGTTAGTGTTTTCTGTGTGTGCACATGATCCAGCTTCAGGCTGTGTCAACAGCTCATCATACACATAATCCTGAATCAAAAAAAACCAAAACATTACGGCTTTGCCGCTCCCAGTGTTTTCTTTTGCGTGGAAACTGGGTCCAAATGGGTCTTTGGGTCTTAAAGGTTGCTGACCCCTGATCTAGGGGGTCTAGATGTATGCCTGAAGTGCACTGCCATGTAAATAATTTGCATTTACTGAATACGTACGGAGTACCACTGTTCAAAAGGGTTTTTTTTGTTTTTTTTTTGTTTTTTTTTTTCACTGTTCAAAAGTTGAATAAAGAAACAAACTAATTTTTGCCTTTTCTATTTTTTTATTAAAACCACTTTATAGAACATCACATCAGTTATAATGCAGAATCCATGTCATTTATAGTTTACAAATGACAAAATGTTTATACAAAATCATGACAGCGTTTACATGATATCACCCACTACTAACACTACTTAATTTACTGTATCTTTTGAAAAATTACCGCTATTTATACAGTACAAGACTTAAGAATATTTAACAAGAGCAAGTTTCATTTTGCCCTGGTTTTACTACCACACTGTTCACCAAAACGCAGCAAACCTTCACCATCTTATCCAGAAGGGTCACCTCTTCACCCTCACATGAAAGAAGTAATCTGATTAGCATGGTGGTATGTTCGAAGCAGGGATTTCGGAGTGCCCCTTGTGTAGAGCGGAAACCCAGTCACGATGTGTTTCATCCATTTCATAGGCTGGTTTGCCTGCAATAATGCCAAATAATTAGCAACTCTATACATAGAACGTAGTTCTGCAAAATCACTCATTAGGATGTTTGTTCTAATTTGCTATGACCTCAGAGTGCATCGAAAATGAAACAAATAGGCTATAAAGAGTGATATGAACTCCCACACAGTCATTTATTTCACTGGTATGCCCATAAATTTCTGTGTCTTTGGAAAGCAGAGTTGAACATATTCACGTGTAACGTTATTGGAAATTATCGGATTATGAGTAAATCAAAAAATAACTACAAGAGCAACGCACAGAGGAAAAAAGCTTATGGTAGGAATTAAATCTAGGTCAGCTGTTAACAAATTACTTATTACTTACAAATTACTTAATTATCATGTATATGTTATAAATTTGCACTAATTATGCTGGAATGCTGTCATCGTAAACTTACGGGTGCCTGTTTTATAGAAATGTATTTTGTCCTCACATTTTCAGATTTCCAACACCTTGATTAAGTTCTGTGTGCATGCATGAAAATGCACAAGCGCCGATAAGCGAGTACTTTTATTTTGTGAACTGTTGCCGGAAGTCTTGATGTTATTGAGTTAAACTTGGCACTGGTCCCTTGCGGTGACGGGGAGAAGTCTCGATCGGAAGCTCAGCACCTGGCGATGCGAGTTCACAGAGTTGTGAGGCGTCTCCAGGTGTTACACGGATCCCACCGCTGTCCCACCAGTCATTAACGCAGGCTTTCCCCCTGTATTTTACGCCCGATACACAGAATTTCCTGAAGCGATCATATGCGATTTTACGTGGTAATAAGGGGATGTCCGCTGTGTGAAACAGCACCGGATGGATGGAAGGATGTGGCCGTTCCATGGCGCACTGGAGTAATAATACAGTGAACTGACGAAGGATCGCTACAGTTTGGCTTTTCTCTTTCTTTTTACCCATCTTTGGAATCTGGTGGGAACGTGCAGTGTTTATTCCTAAGGCTTTAATCGCCTGTTATGTGCGTGGCAAGGAAAATACCCAGTGGAAGAGGTACAGCAGGATCCGACGTAAAGGCACAGAGCATCTGAAAAAGCTTCGTTTTCTGATTTGTTTGTTTTTTATGCTGGTGCGTAATGTACGTGGAATGAAGACAGAGAATGGATATAATTTGGGAGATACTGATCATTCTTCAAGCTAATTTTATTGTTTGTATATCAGGTGAGTTGTGGGTATATTTAAAAAAAAACAATTCATCAATGAATTATCTGGAACTTTTTTTCTGAAATTCTGTCTGATATGGGTGAGATTTGGTTTATCAAACTAGTGTGCAGGAAATGGTCAGGTGGAGGGGGACGCATCAGAATGCACTCTAGTTTGTGCGCCTGGCGAGAATCATTCTCGTTGTTTCTCTCTTTGCTCACCTATACATACCTCTTCGCGTGTATGTGACCTTTTATGTGGGACTCAAAAACAGAGAAGGTATCGCCTCCAGCAACTGATGCGCAGTCTTTTGACACACGCATAACAGCGAGATTGACTTTTTTTTTTCTTTTTTCATTTTGGTCACTCGATGGATGCATTGCAGAAGAACTCCCACAGTCTCTCCTCACCGGTCCTTTCCAGTTTTTGTGAAGTCTCTAGGCTCCAGAAACAGTTCACTTAGAGTTATTGTCACATAAAGCTGTTATGCGCACCGCTGAGTGCGCTGCAGTCTACGATATGAGGAGCAGATTTGGGGCTGTAGGTCATGCAGCAGATGTACCTAAGCTTTCGGCGCTTGCCGATGGAGCGAAGCTTTTACTCTAGCTCATGTTTCAAGCAAATACAGGAGTTCAACGCCCATTTCTATACTCCGTACCTAATAGAGCACGTTTCTTCTTTTATCGATATGTTAAAAGCACTTTGATAATTAAAAAGAAAGAATTGTGGCCCTTTTTGTCTTTAAAATTCTAAATTTGTCCGAATTTACCCGTAAGATTTTAGAACAAGACAGATATTTGCAGACCAAAAAACCGATGCGCATCAAACAAGCGAAGCTTCATTTTAAACACGTATCCGCGCCTCGATGATAAACAGCAGGGACACGATTTGGTTATCTTTACTGCTCTGCCTTTATTTATTTATTTTTTATCCGTCTTTCGAAATGACGCAAACCTGAGAATTCACAACGAAGATGTGCGTAAATCCTCCGTGTTCACGCATTATGCACGCTAAGCTCTTATCTCATTTTTGTACCTACACGATGTCAGGGAGGGAAAAGGATTTATATTCCAGTCAACCTACTATATAGTGTCCTAGCTTCCCTCCCTCACTCCTTCCCTACCTTCCGGTAGTGACTGTTTTAAAATGGTTGTAATTAAAAGCTTAGTACGGACAACGCTGTTCTTTTTCAACACTATTAAACAAACTTGAATAAGAAGGTAGAGGATTAACTTGCTGTCAGCCCCAGTAAGAAAAATGTGCTTTTCAGAAACACAATCAGCTAAGAGGTGTGGAATTTAAAATACAGCTGAGATTTACTGCAGCTGTCAAACACCATCATTCAACACATACATTAGTGTTTAGTGTTTAATCTCAGTTGTTCTAACCCTAGCATCTGGTATAATAGTCATCTATCCACCCCCAAGCATCAGTCACCCATGGGCAGTGTTTTCTGTGCTAAATCTAGTTAGTCAATTATGGCCTTTTAAAATATGTCCCTTTATGAAGTTTATGAACCAAAACTTGGTTGAAAATGAATAGATTAAATGCTGGTTCTTCAGATGAACGACATCTGAAAAGATTATGTTTCTTTCTCAATCTACGTTATAGTGATCTTATTTGTACAAGTCTCTGCACAGTCAGTGCTTATTGTTCCCACATACTTGTGAAACCCAGTGATACAGAAGAAGACCCTAGGTTTAAATCTGCTAGTGTTCTGATGAGGTCATAATGGATAAATGTTTTGCTTACCCCCCTCTTTACCAATTTAATCTTCTAGGACCTGAAGTCCACATATGTGGACATCACATTTTGGGTTATTTCGACCAAAATACTCAATTTTGCTCTACATGGGCCTGATATCCACTTACAAGGGCATTATACTGCTACTGTTCTATCAAAATGTTAAACAAATATCCTCATATGTGGCTCTTATTTTTCTTAAAAACAAAAATAAGGTAAAAAAAACAAACAAAACAAACTCTGGTAATTCTTTGCTTTTACATTCATCGGGCCCCAATATACCCAAATGTCAAAGAGAAATTAAAAATGCATGTCGTGGAAGAGTTTGGGTCTTAGGAGGTTAAATACGTCCAATTTGCAGCCAATCACAGAGTCAGCCATCCTGATCTTTTTTTTCTTCCTGTCTATTGTTGTCACCAGGTCTGGTGCTGCTCTCCCAGCAGACCACAACAAAGCAAATGGACTGGTTTTTATACAGCACTTTTCTACTTTACTTGAGCACTCAAAGGGATTTATGCCTCATTCACACATTCATGCAAGCACTTTATTCTATTCTTAAGGGCTTTCTATCTAACATTCTCTCTCCAATGGATGCATTGGAGAACAACTTGGGATTAGTAACTTGCCCAAGGATATTTGACAAGCAGAGTGGAGCAGGCAGGGATCAAACCACAAACCTTCCAATTGGTTGATGACCTGTTCTGCCTCCTTGGCAAAAACACAAAGATACAATATTATAACACAAGTGGAACAAACCCTGTGAACTTATTGAGGCAGGTAACTTCAGTTAGAGAGTGTCATACAGACTTACATGTATGCCTCTCTTCATATCATATACTAAACACACCCTCACTGTTTAGCAGTTTAGCAAATATCCCATCTCTCCCTCTGATGTGTCAGTGCTTCTGCTGCCTTGCCATCATTGCCTGCTGTTTCAACATTTCCATCACCGCAGCATACACCTGCAGTCTCTGGGGGATGTTTAGTCGTCACTCCCCTACTTCTGTGGTTACCATATTTATTGGAAGTGACGATCATCAAGACTGGATGCCAGGTTATGTTTTCCAGTGCTGATACGAAGCAATAACTTCAAGGAAGAGCTATCAGATAGTAATATCTGTTCCAAATTTGTTCCAGTTATTCTAAAACCAAATGAGATGTCTTATGTCAATTCAACGACATTTTTCAACACAGTTAATTGAAACATATTTATACATGACATTCCTAAACACAGCATGAATAGCAATAACATTACTAGCTGCAAACCTGTCCATTTTGGAAGTTTGAGTAAAATGCAGTATTCATCTTTATATATCACTCAAGGTTTTAATTTCTTTGATTTATTTCAACTCCAACATAAATGTGTTGTGTAAATTGGCTCTAAAAGAGCTATTTTGACATCATTTTTACACATATGTCATTTGTGAACCATTCATTTTGCTTGTGCATGCAATTTACAACATCCTCAGCACCACAGAGATCATTCCTGGTGATGTGACCTAAATGTCTCAGGCTATTCACAACATGTAGTTGTACTTTTGCCAAATAAGATGAGGGAAAATTAATCCACTCTAAACATGTTTAGATGTTCAGATTTTCAGTTTTGATCATCTTTTAGTATTTCTTATCCAGTTCAGTTTTTAAAAGTCAGTAGCTGCAAAGGAAATGAGTAAGTGGAACCTAGGCAGAGATTGACTTGGGTCTCTGTAACAGTGAATCCAAGGACATGTTAATATTCTCTTTACTCCTGAGGCTTGGTGTGGGCATGTACACATTCAGCTGCTCAGTTAAACACTGGCATGCGCGCTAACCTTTAGACTTCTGTGTCATCATGTGTACTTGTTGCCTGAGTCACATTTGACAGTGAAAATCTTTGCTTGATGGTGCTTGGGATTCTATAATGTCTCAGCAGTTTCCTTTCAGTGACATTTATTCTTTAACAAATATCTGATGGATTGGAATACATTTATTAGCCAAATGTAGATACACACACATGAATGTGGACTGTGATAAGCAAAACTTCAAAGGCAGCCTATCATGCACAGTTGAGCCTGGATTGTGGACACAAAAGTCTCGTAATTGACAAGGCTTTAATCTATGCTGTAATCAAGATGCAAAGTTTGGTGTCGCTAAGATGGCAGTGAACATGAGGCTGACTCACTTGGTGCTGTGACAGAACCCCTAGGTTAATTTATGAAGTGGAGGATCATTGGAAATCAAGGATACTCATAGTAGGGCTGTTTCAATCCACCAGTACATTATAAAGAATTTGCAACACATCAATCACAATCTGATTTAAGTTGCACCACATCTACAAGCTATTTTCAGCTTTTCTCTTATTCACTGGGGGTCACCACAGCACGTAGCTCAAGCATCACTGGCTACCATTATAATTCTGATAAGAATATTGTTTCAAAAATTTAGTAAACAACTTTGTTAGTACATTTTCAGCCCCATTTTTCTTTTGAGAATAGATGTTAGTAGGTGGTGACCTTTACAAACTAGCTATTAGTTACTCTTTTGGACATTATACCCATGAATTTACTTTTTTGTGATTTCTAAATATCTTTATGGATATGCACTGTGTTGGAACAAGGCATCGAAGAAGATAACAGTGGTTGAATCTGCTGTGATGAAATCTATTCCCACTGCTGTGTAATACATTATTGTAAATTTAAATGTTATTAGGAAATGATCAGACAAAGTGGGTTTTCAGAAAACACTGTTAAATGGTGTGAGTGTGATTAAAATGGTGGATGGGTTCTTTTGCACTTTGAGAGAAGTCAACTGAGTCTAGTAATAGATTCAATGTTGTACTGATGCTGTTATTTTTATTATCTACATGGATGTTAAAATCACCAACAGCAATTATTTTATCTTAGGCAGAGCACTAAATCAGATAAAAAGTCAGAGTAAGGCCCAGGTGGACAATAGAGAACAACAAATAAAACTTTTTTTGAGTTTTCCAGCTAGGGTGGACAGGGCTAAGCTTCAGGTTTTCAAGTGAACTACAATTCTGCCTAGGTCTTTGGTTGATTAACAAGCTGGAGTGGGAGATTTCTGCCACACATCCCCTCTGGCCTGTGTTTCAAGGATTCTGTCAATTTGTAATACTCAGAGGTGTTGATTCATTTAAACTAACATAATCATTATGGTGTAACAAGGTTTTTCTTTCAGGCAGAGTAAATCAATTTGTTGATCAGTTATTCATTTATGTACTAACAGGGACTTATGCTGGGCAGACACTGTGCGATTTTTTCAGTCGCGCGATTCAGCTCCTGCTCAAACTGTACGGTTGACTCGCAGGGGTTAGAAGTTCGTAGGTCACGATGCAGGGTCTCACACTATATGGCCCGATGCTCTGATGCGACCTGAGTGCTCACACTGTGCGTCCATAAAAAGAAGAGAGAAGTTGCAAAGAGGAATGTAAGACTGCTTCCTTGTCCCAACTCTGGAAAGTCATATTTTGGAGGGTTAATAAATTTGGGCAGATTTCTAGAAATGAGAGCTGCTCCATCAAAAATGGGGTAGGGGTCTCTCCTGACAAAATCAGGTTTCCTCTAGAACAGGGTTGTCAAACTCAAATACACAGTGGGCCAAAATTCAAATCTGGAACAAAGTCGCGGGCTAACATTAATATTTATTGAAAAAAAAAATCTTCCTCCAGATATGAGAATGAATCTTTTCTTATGGACTTGAACACGTTTTGCTGAAAAACTGAATATGGAACAAGCAAAGCTTTATACTAAACAATATATATATTAGCTGTATAATACCAGTAGGCCAGCTCTAATAGTCATTTGGTATGGCTTCGCGGGCCAAATATAATTAGGCTGCGGTCCAAATTTGGCCTGCGGGCCAGAGTTTGACACCTATGCTCTAGAAGGTTACCCAAATTTCTATAAAACCCATATTGTTTTTTGGACACCACTCAGATAGCCAGCAATTTAAGGAGAACATGTGGCTAAACATGTCACTCCTGGTCTGATTGGGGAGGGGACCAGAGAAAACTACAGAGTCCGACATTGTTTTGGCAAAGTTGCACACCGATTCAATATTGATTTTAGTGACCTCCGAATGGCGTAACTGGGTGTCATTACTGCCGACGTGAATTATGATCTTACTGAATTTACGTTTACCCTTAGCCAGCAGTTTTAAATTTCCTTCAATGTCGCCTGCTCTGGCCCCTGGAAGACAATTGACTATGGTTGCCGGTGTCTCTAGCTTCACATGTCTGAGAACAGAATCACCAATTACCAGAGTTTGACCCCGAGTGGGGAAAAACGGTTAGACACATTTGTATTACCGTAATGACGACAACATCAACGGCGCGCACAGTGTCGCTGCTTTCAGGAACCATTGCAAAGAAAAGCGTCTGGACTTCTTTAAGTTGCTTGAAGGGTTAATTTTCAAGCAACTTAAAGAAGTCCAGACGCTTTTCTTTGCAAGCTCCTTTGACTACGATGACCTGGATGACTGAGAACCTTCACAGACATTTCAGGAACCATTGGAATTTTTAAGGTTGCGCGAACCATTGAATACTTACGGTAACCGCAAGGGTGTATGCTTGGTGGAACACTCCATATCCCACAATTCATAGCACGCCTCTACCGAGTGAAACAATGGCGGCCACCATTTCGTTTTATATGTATTTTATTAGTGTTTCTAGGTCACAAAATAAACTTTTAAGATATTTTCAGGCGAGAATGTAGGTGTGTAAACTTCAAATATCTGCTCGTTTTATCAAGGCATCCCATATTAGCAAGTTCTCTTATGTGTTGCTGCTAGCCGGCTAGCTACCTAGCACCGCTAGCGACCCTTTGCTAAAAAGCACCCGGGCTGGGCTTTCAGTGATGCGTCTCTAACTCCTTTCACCCCCGATCGCTCGCAAACAGTCTTTGTCTTAGCTGGACTTATTTTTCGTTTATATGGTGCTGGTCGATGTGGAAAAAATAACTGAGTTGTTTAGTGGTGGCTAACGCGGAGCTACAACAGAGGGCAGCTATTCACCCGTGTATGACAGAAAGGTCATGCGGGGAAAGAGACATATAAGGCGGCCGCCGATCAACCGGTGGTGGCTAACGCGGAGCTCAATCGTGGATCAGGGAAACCGAAGGCAGGAGAAGCAGGCGGCTGCCGGTCGGAGCGTGAGGTGAACTGAATTTCAGGTAAGAAGTTATGAACTGCACTCTATTTGCGTCAGATATAAACCGAGTTTAGGTGTAGTTTATTTTCGTTGTGGTGACTTTTTACAATAACTCATACTGCGTGCTAGCTAGCACGACAGAGTTTCTATACAGCTGTGTGCGCCCTAAGTTACTGATGTTGAACTTTATGACAGCCTGGCCTGTCATTCACTCGCCTGTTGAAACTTCAGTCATGAAACTGATCAATGATCGGCTTTTCTCTCTTGTTTGTTTATTGCACTAAACAAGAGCAGCACGTTTAAGCTTGATCAGCTGTTGTTAGAATTCATTTGATTTTAATTTCTAGTATCAGCTGATGTTTGCTGGAGCCACAGTTGAAAAAACGGCTGGTCCAAACCATGAGATGTCCTTACTGAATCATCAGAGCTGAACTGGTGATGGAGAAACAGGTTTATCTTTTAGGTGACATGAATGAGTTGAAGGGAAGTTATGAACTGTTTCTGAGAGACAAATAACACCAATATCCTTTTTTGTGTAGCTGACAGCTGGTAACTGTGCAGCCGCGGATCTAGCAAAGCTTTTGCCAGGGGGCCAGGTAGGGCATTAACAGGGAAAGGGGGACACAAAGATATACTTTTCTTTACTCTCATATAAAATATTTAGCTTTTATTAAATAGTTATCTGAATCTTACAACCAAAGTTTGTATAATAATACACAAGATTGGCTGTAGACCATTGTTAATCAGTCAGAACACTGTGTAAAAATAACAAAAAACAAAAAGTGAATGCAAAAGAGCATAAATATTTATTTTACGTGTTTGATGTGTGTGGCAGGGTGTGGTCTGCAGTGCCGCTGCAGGGGAGGTGGACCCACGGGTGTAAAGTCTGTGCTCTCTCAGCTGTTTTTTGGGTGTGTGTTGGGCTGTGAGTTGAAAAGCTACAGCCGGCTGTGTGGGTACACCAACCATGTGTGAAAAGTGGTCCATAACGTAATGCTTCAAAGCGTGTTCATGCAAACATTGTCGGGTCTGCCGTGGTACAATGGGACTTCTGCTCATGAACCTCTGTGCACAGCGTCTGCAAATCAGGGCTGTACGAAGTCACCTCATCTTTACACAAAACTGTAAGCTGTCATCTGTGAGGCGCGAGCGGTGTTTGTTTTTACCATAGTTCATGGTGGACAATGGGTGCTCTGTTTGGTTTTGCTCTCTGTAGCAAACTACACTGATTAGCAGCGGCAGAGGCACACTTAAAATTTCTTCTGAAATTTTCGCTCTCTAGTTTGTATTTAAAGTTTTGAGGGATAAGCCTCTTAAATTTCTCCAAGTAGAAATATATGTAAAAAAACAAAACAAAAACGATTTTCAATTTTTTTGTACTTTATTGCACTTTTTTTTGCAATTAATGCCGTTACTATAGACTTAATGCATACATATTATTAAAATATGGGCTATAACAGTTGTATTGATGTATAGCAACTTGAAATGCTCCCAAAAATGGCACTACAGCATATAAAAATATAAAGTAAGCTCTGGCGGACTTGGTTCTATGGTAGGTCTTAAAGGGTTAAGCGGGTCAGTAGTCTGAGTTTTGAACAACCTGTAGACGAGCTAGCCCTTTCTTGTTTAGACAGGTAAATAGACTATTACAATAGTTGAGTCTTGTAGAGAATAAAGCATGAATTATCATCTTAAGTTCACTTATTGACACCATACATCTAAGTTTTTAGATGTTTCCCAAATCCAAAAAGCTAATTCTTACCATTAGAGCTGGGCGATATAAGATTTTTTCATATCACGATATGTTTTTTTCATTTCAGGCGATAACGATATCTATCACGATATAAGCCAAATAACTATATTTGTAAGATTTAAATGTGCCGTTGCTCACAAGTAAAATGTGAAATAATCAGCAGCTTGTTTTGATTTAAATATTTATTTCCCATAATAAGTTCAACAGGGTAGATGTACTTAAGGAACATGAGACTTTTTCAGATAAATAAAGGCAAATATTGCAAACTACACAAAAGGCAGCCGCTAAAGCGTTTAAGTTTCAAAATAGAACAAACGAAACAGACTAAATTGTCAATTCCACTTAGAAACAAAATATTAATTCTAAAAATAAATCTTAGTTTGTTTTACAGAAGAACAGACAAAACTGACTAACTTTTGTCAATATCAAATAAACTGAGAACTAAAAGGAAATTCTCAATCTCTCCTTGTTGTATAGCTGAGCTTTTCAAACAGTTTTAACAGTTACTTTAGTCTGACGAAAGCCGAATGACGAATTAGCGCTTCCAGTCAGAGACTGAGGCTACGTTCACACGTACACGGGTATTTTTGAAAACGGAGATTTTCCGTTTTAAAAAAATAATCCCGTCCACACATAAAGGCAGAAATGAAGGAAAACGCTGCTATGAACATGCCAAAGCAGCAGGTGGAGCTAGATTCCTAACCGTGCAGAAATGTTGGCCAATCAGAAGTCTAGAAGCCTCGGTGGGAAAAAGTAAACAAAGCTGGGGCATAGAAGCAGAACCGAGTCGTATGTGTGGAGGGACAGTAACTGTGTGTATATGTAAGCATTTAAACACTGCAGAGAGTAGAATTAACAGTAACAGTATTGTAGAAATTCATTTCACCGAAACAATAACGTGGCGCACAGTGTGACGTCAAAAAATGCGCACACCTTTGACGCTGCGTTTTCTCCGTTTTTCTAGTCCACACGTAAATGCAAAAACTGAGTTTTCAAAAATCTTCCTTTTCAGTGACCAAAAACGCCGTTTACGTGTGGACGAAAGGTGCAAACGCATAGAAAAATCTGCGTTTTCAAAAATACCCGGGTACGTGTGGACGTAGCGCATGCACCAGTTTATTGTATTTCCAGACTTGCTTTCGGCACAATTTACAGTGCACGCTACTCTGTTTTTTGTCAGACTTGAAATAGCCGAAATACCTTCACACTACGGAACTTCTATGGCTCTTCCGTTCGACAATCTCTTTGTAACCATCATCTGTTTTCTCTTCGGTCACGTTCGGTTGATTTTTCTAGTCGGCACACTCATTTCCTCCATTACCCGGGCGGTACGGTGGCTGGCTGCTTCCCAAACAAATACACATGTGCGGCTTGGCACCTGTGCTGTACGTAACAAGTCATGCGACGTGACGCTGCGGCTGTGATTGGTTCGGCTTTGCGCTACGTAATTTGGATTGGCTGTTCTTTTATTTATTTATTTATTTATTTATTTTAAGAGGACAAGAGCGGCGAGGTCTATCTCGATAGTTTAATTTTTCTATCGAGAAAAAGTTATATCGCGATACATATCGTTATCATTCTATCGCCCAGCTCTACTTACCATTTGATTTAAGTTTTGCTCTAAAGAAAAAACTTCATCAAAAATAACACCTAGATTTCTGAGGTTATGCTTCTGTGAGGAACCTAAATCGCCCAGTCACTGTTGAAAGCCAGACATTACACTGTCCGGTGACACAATCAAAGGTTCAGTTTTGTCTGGGTTTAGCTGTAAGTAATTGTTGTTCAACCATTGCTTAATGTCTGTTAAACAGTCATTTAAGTCTTCTGAAAATCATAAGCTCTCCGCTCTGATTGGGTAGTATAGCTGAATGTCATCAGCAAAAAAGATGATAAGACGCATCAGGAAACAAACAGGGGAAGTTTTAGGAGTGACGGCAAGAGAGAGAGCCAGAGAGAGACAGCAGAAAAAGAGAGAGAGCGAGTTTTGAGATGTGAGAGATTTGTGACGTTTAGCGTGTTTGGGGTGTGAAGTTAATGTGTTGTCTTGTGTAGTTAGTGTGTAGTGTTGTGGATAGTTTTGCGTTGTGTGTCAGAACAATGAGGCGACTGCTGTCTCCAGGTAGAAAAAGGAGTGATACACCTGCTACTGTCAGACCTGCAGGTATCAGGCTATGATGTTCTCCTTTATAGTGGACAGAAATTATTTTTTTGGAGTGACAAAAATAATTTGTGTGTATATGGGGGTGGGAATGCACGTTTGTGTCTGCGTGCGCCTGTTCGTCTGTGTCTATATGTCAGGTTGGGTCTTAGACTCAACCTCTCTGGGTACATCTCAGGCCCTCCAAAGTACGGAGGCCTATCTCCCCTCACCACACTCCCTGCCAGTGGCTGATGCCCTCAGACGTTGGTGTGTTGGTGGTTCTTGTCGACTGGGGCTGGGCACTCATGTATGTACTGGTTCACTACTGGTCTAAACAAGGGTTTAGAATGTCTGGCGCCTGTGGCCCGGCTGGGCCCCTTCCGGGGGGTGGGGTGCCCTCAGGCCTCTGGTCTCGGGGGTCCTCTCTGGCACAGCTGGTTGCCGGCAGAGCCCGCGGGCACGCCACTGCAACCCCCTCTGGCCTCTGCTCCGTAGCTGCTGGGTGACCTCTCGTTTGGGGCTCTACTCAGCTCTTCCCAGGAGGATGGCACGGTTGTCCCCCTTTTTGGTGGTCTCCTCGGGTCCTCGTACTCTGGGGTCTCTGGATGTCTGGGGCCTGGATCTCCTCCATACCTGCTTCATACCCTGGAGGACGGGGCTGTGGCTCCCCACACTCCCTAGCAGATCGTTACATGGAGAAACCTTTGGAATACAAGCATGCTGATCCACACAGGTATGCACACAGGTGTACACACGGGTGTTCACAGACACGGACTACACCTTTCTTGGCTGCTGCCTCAAAGCACATTGTGCGCTGTCTATCTTGCGTGCTGCATAATAGCGTTTAATATTTAGTATCTACTGTTATCTACTGCTAGCTAGTTTATTGTGATGGTGCTGTATTTATTATGTTGGTCTTTTTTTGTTTGCTTTCTCTTCTGTTTTTTTTTCTCTCCATACAGGTGATTCAGGTGTTTTGTTTGTTTTTCTTTCTTCCTTCCCCCCTTTCTCACCGTCTCTTCTCCCCTCTGTTTTTCTTTCTCTCCCTCTCTTTCTTTCATTCTTTCTCCCTGTCCTATCCCCCAGTCATGTCTGTCCCGTTTGTAGCAACTGAAAATAAAATAAATACATAATTATAATAAAGGTCAATCAAATGGACCAATATGGCAAGGCCATGATGATCCACTTGGTAAAATAAATCCGCTTGGCATCTTTCTTGGCCTTAAGACAACAATTCTGATGGCTAAAGATCCAAACGGGACAAAAAAAATAAAAAAATAAATAAAAATAATAATAATTTGTGTGGCATCTCGTTGAATGCAGAACAATTCTGTAAATAGTTTGAAATGGTTATTTAAAAAAATCAAGGTAAAAGGTAAATGGATGCAAACTTTGTTGTTTGCAAAACATGTGCATAGGATTTTACATGTGCATAGGGGGCAGGGAAGGAGTGTTTTCTTGCACTTGCAGAGATAAAAATATTTGATGCCCAGTCCATTGCAAATGAGCTTCAGTAGCAGATCCAAAACAATGGTCTTGCAGAGCTTAAGTGTGTAGCACAAACATATGATGTTATGAGTGGCTCCACTGGAGGTGTACAAGCACATTTCAGAATGCTCCATCCTGAGGCTATGTGCATTGTTATGGTCATCAAATCAACCTGGTTTTGTGCAATACTTGCAAGGCTGTCCCAGAGGCTGTGGAGCTTTTTAGCTTGTTGGAGTGTGTGTATTCTTTCTTTAGCATCTCCCTAGTCAATCATCACAAGTTCATGGAGGCTCAGTCAAAGCTTGGATGGACAAAAACTGAGCTTGTGCAACTTTCAAACACTCGCTGGGCATGTCAGTTGCTATCAGTTAGTGCAGTTCTTGAGACATTGTCTGCCATTTTGGAGTGCCTGCTATCTGCCATTGGATCCCCCATAGCTGTTGGTCTCAGAGCAAAGCTCTGCAAGTTCTCAGCAGTCTGTGCACTACTGATGTTACACACTTCTGTCTGTAACCGAATGACTCCACAAGTTCCTGCAGAAAGAGACTTTAGACCTGGCAGAAGACAAAATTGTGTGTGACACACACTTAAGGGCAAACACTCCGATGCATTTGCCACAGAACTGTATGAGGAAACCAAGGCCCCTTTGCAACACCTACGGTATCCCTGAACCAGGTGCCAAGCTAAGGCACAAACAGAAGAAAATGAATTCACGCACTGAAAATTTATTTGTGGCCTAAGATGTTTAATCTGTCCAAAACTTTGAAAAGCAATTCCTCAGTCTTTTGTTTTCTGTTTGTGAAATTTTGTGCTCATGCACTATGTTCGTTCATATCGTGTGCTTCTCTTGGGGGCTAAGCCCAACCCTGTCGTTAAAACCTAGTGACGCCCCTGTTTAGAGGTACCATATCTGGGAACACAATGGCACTGATTTTGTCAAAAAGCTCTTGGGATTTCTCTTGTTTTTTTTTTTTTATATGAGTCTAGAAAAATATTCTGATCTTACATTTTTCACTGTATCATTTAAGAAGATGTGAATGATGAAGCCTGTGTACTTTAAGTTTAGTTTTCTTCTATTGTCATTCTGTTTTATGGCATGTGTTCTCCTTAGGTTTAATGTAGACTTGTTTATCCAAGGGTATGTCTTCTCTTGTGAGATGGAGCTTGTTTTAATAGGTGCCACTTGATCCAAAATGGATGAGCATTCTCTATTAAAGGACTGGATAAGAGTATTTACATCATTTCCAATAGAATGTAGAGAACTCAAACATGACGGAGAACCTCTCAGCAGTGGTCTCAGTTGAATGTTAAAATCCCCAAGAAGCAAAGCTTTCTCCAGGTTGATAATAGAAGATAAGAAGTCTGTAAAATCAAGAACAGAGTAGCAGTGCCAGGAGGGCGATAAATTAAAACACAATCGTGGGTCCTTGGGCAAGACACTTCATCCGTTGCCTACTGGTGGTGGTCACAGGGCCCGGTGGCGCCAGTGTCCGGCAGCCTCGCCTCTGTCAGTGTGCCCCAGGGTGGCTGTGGCTACAATGTAGCTTGCCATCACCAGTGTGTGAATGGGAGGGTGACTGGATGTGTAAAGCGCTTTGGGGTCCTTAGGGACTAGTAAAGCGCTATACAAATACAGGCCATTTACCAATAAACCATTTTCGTATAGCCAACCTTAACTGTTTGTGACTCAAAAGATCAATAGTTTTCAGTTTGCATACCTCTGCATGCGTAACTATCTTTAAACACAACAGCAAGTCCTCCACCACGGTGACCTAAACTGGGGGCACCCAGATAGGAGCACCTAAAAAGTTTGTTTGGGGTGAATGAACTCATCTGTCATGTTGCCATGAGAAACAGAAAATGCAGGTTTTTTCTTGTGAAAAGCTCATTCAGGGAGAAGGATTTGTTTGAGATGGAGCAGGTGTTCAAAAGGGCAATCCGAATAAATGCTGGCAGCACCGGTTTCTCATCAGCTTGTCGAAGTGGAACTGACAACAAACACCTTGTCCAATCACGTGGTCTACAGTTGCGCCACCAAACCAGTGGGACCAGCCACTGGTTTTGCAATGCAAACTGCGAGGACACAGTAATCAACACAAATCAGAGCATCAGATGAGAAAGACCCAGCCTGCAGTGGCTGTGAGTATGCATTTACAACCAAATCTGGAAGGGTAACCGGCAGCAAAAACCGGGGATGCCTCCAGATTGTCTAATGTGCACTTGGATGTCGGCCCTACAGCCTCTTTTCCTCAATTTCTTCTTAGGATTGCCTGAGGCACATTTCGTAAGGAGCAAGAAGTAATCCGGTGAGGAAGAGGAGCACCCAAATGGTGGGGGGAAAGTTTTCTTATAACTGTCCCAATCATCATAAAGGTGTTCCACAGACTCTTTGATGTGGAGTACGGAAGAACAGTCATAAATCAGAGCAGCATAGGTACATAAATTAAAGAATAGGGCTGATAAAATATCATAAAATACAATAGTAGATTGCATACAGGCAGAAGTCAAGCCAAGCACAGGCCCCATCTTGTTTAGGTGTCATCAGCGTTCAGGTGTGAGCTCTCTGTTTTTTATAGCAGCTCCACAAAAATTGATGTAACAAAAGTGAAATCATAGTCATGGGTAGGAGGGCTATGGGTTGCTCTTGTTCAGATACAACTTGAATGTAACAGCAATCCCAAGGGGGTAAACATGTTGACACATCTGCTGCTTGGTCCTTCTTTAAGTAACACAGATAAGATGAAGTGGTGTTGGAAGTCCTTTGGCATGTTGAAATTGCTCTGATTATCCAGTTGTATTGAAAATTGGAGACAATGCTCCTGTAAGTTTTTTATGGGTCCACTTTTATCAGATCCGAGGTTTTAGACCAGTATAAACCTTTAGGTCTGGAGCCCTGAGGGCAGCTTTTTTGCCTGGTGGGTCATTCAGGTTTTATGTAACAGAAGTGCATTGTATAGGAAAAATACTTCTGGAGGGAGTATGATAACCCACATTAGTTATAGAGTGATCTAGTTCTAGTTTCAGCTGTTTTGATAAGATATAACTCAGAAGATATAACTCTTATTCTAACAAATATTAACTAAACTGTCCATCATTATGAAAATAAACACACTGCTTTTACGCCATGTTTTCTTTTCTTTAATCACCAAATCATGCACACTAACCACATATAGAAATTAATTAAGCTTTTTGAGATATTACAAAAAGAGTAGTATTGATTTGTGTGTTGCTACATTGTGTTGCAGGATCTAACAAGATTTGTTGTGTGTGCTTTTACACAGTTCACTTTTTATAGCAAACAGCAGATATGCAGAAGAGTTCTTCTGATATGTTTCATTTTGCAGCATTGATCTTTTTGCTCCAAAAAAAGCTATATGTGAGGAGGACTCATACTTGTGTCTGCTGTTCTTTATCTATTAAGAGTAAGAAATTACTTTTCCACTGTAATATGACAATGGCCCAGCACAATAAAGAAAACTTAACATAAATTGTCAACTGGTAGGCCTTGCTCTGTTTCGCATCTTTTTGCATTTTGCATATATGTAGCCTTAAATTTGAAGAAGCCTGTGTCTCTCTTCCACAAAGAACATTGAAACACCTTGAAAGCAAAATGGTAAAGTATACGCATATTAGCAAGGCAGTGACTTGCCTGACTTAACCCCTCTAACTGTTTCCACATCAGATAACTTTGTACCATCAAAATTTTGGATTAGAGATTTAGATTAAAGCTTAGTGTCCAATATTGGGACAAGGAGTAAAAAGGTTGTCTGGTACTAGTATAATTGTGACCTGCTTTTTAAACCCCTTAACATCCAACCAAACGTTGGTATCTCTAGTGTTGGGGGTAGGGTTTAGCTTTGGTTAACATCTTATCCTGTCTTATAGAATTTCTGTCTGTTTGGAACACCTAAAAGTAAAAGCTTGTAAAAGAAAAGTTGCAGTATGTGCAGTATGTGTGGAACATTAAAAAAAAACATATATAACATCTTGTGATTTCTAAAAGAATTGCCTGGTTAGCATGTGGCAAAAAATAAACCCAAGTGAGGTCACTTGCAACTGTACATTAAATTTTTAGATTTTTTAATTTAAAAGGTAACATATTCTAGTTTCATGTGGCTAAAATGAAGCCTAACTGTATCCAAAATGGTTTGGTGGTGCTGGTGGATTTTAGGAAGTCAAGGTAAATTAAATGCAGAGGTTCTCTTGCAGATATTTGAGCAGTAAAACTGAACTGTTTGAAAACAGTGCATTTGTTTAGTTATCAAACTCATCACCGTTCTCCTTCTTTTGTTTACCCTGTATTAGAGCTGGGCGATAGAACGATAACGATATGTATCGCGATATAACTTTTACTCGATAGAGAAATTAAGCTATCGCGATAGACCTCGCCGCTCTTGTCCTCTTAAAAAAAAAAAAAAAAAAAAGGTCAGCCAATCCAAATTAAGTAGCGCAGAGCCGAACCAATCACAGCCGCAGCGTCACGTCGCGTGACTTGTTACGTACAGCACAAGTGCCAAGCCGCACGTGTGTTTGTTTGGGAAGCAGCCAGCGGGTAATGGAGCCAGCGCCTAATGGAGGAAATGAGTGTGCCGACTAGAAAAATCAACCGAGCGAGAAAACAGATGATGGTTCCAACGCCGGAGAGATTGTCGAACGGAAGAGCCATAGAAGTTCCGTAGTGTGAAGGTATTTCGGCTATTTCAAGTCTGACAAAAAACAGAGTAGCGTGCACTGTAAATTGTGCCGAAAGCAAGTCTGGAAATACAATAAACTGGTGCATGCGTCACACTGTGCGCCACGTTATTGTTTCGGTGAAATTAACTTCTACGATACTGTTACTGTTAATTGTACTCTCTGCAGTGTTTAAATGCTTACATATACACACAGTTACTGTCCGTCCACACATACGATTCGGTTCTGCTTCTATGCCCCAGCTTTGTTTACTTTTTCCCACCGAGGCTTCTAGACTTCTGATTGGCCAACATTTCTGCACGGTTAGGAATCTAGCGCCACCTGCTGCTTTGGCATGTTCATAGCAGCGTTTTCTTTCATTTCTCCCTTTATGTGTGGACGGGATTATTTTTTAAAACGAAAACGGAAAATCTCCGTTTTCAAAAATACCCGTGTACGTGTGGACGTAGCCTCAGTCTCTGACTGGAAGCGCTAATTCGTCATTCGGCTTTTGTCAGACTAAAGTAACTGTTAAAACTGTTTGAAAAGCTCAGCTATACAACAAGGAGAGATTGAGAATTTCCTTTTAGTTCTCAGTTTATTGGATATTGACAAAAGTTAGTCAGTTTTGTCTGTTCTTCTGTAAAACGAACTAAGATTTATTTTTAGAATTAATATTTTGTTTCTAAGTGGAATTGACAATTTAGTAGTCTGTTTCGTTTGTTCTATTTTGAAACTTAGACGCTTTAGCGGCTGCCTTTTGTGTAGTTTGCAATATTTGCCTTTATCTATCTGAAAAAGTCTCATGTTCCTTAAGTACATCTACCCTGTTGAACTTATTATGGGAAATAAATATTTAAATCAAAACAAGCTGCTGATTATTTCACATTTTACTTGTGAGCAACGGCACATTTAAATCTTACAAATATAGTTATTTGGCTTATATCGTGATAGATATCGTTATCGCCTGAAATGAAAAAAACATATCGTGATATGAAAAAATCTCATATCGCCCAGCTCTACCCTGTGCCTTTTGTTTCTACTCTCTGGGGGTGATTCTAAAGTGGGATTTCAGCTTGCTGAACATGTATGAATGGAATCTTGAAAGTTTAAAAAATTCAATAATGAATTCTTTAGCAGAGGCAGTACCAAAATTGCAGAAGCAATAATGAAATTCCCAGGTCACCAATTACTAGAAAATTTCAAAACAACATGAGGCAACCTAATACTGGCTCCAAGCCAAAGTAATATTAACACCTGAATTCTACCAGGGACGACAACAGAACATCATCAGTGATTCTGCTTCCCCAAGCTAAACCTTTTGTTATAAATTGCGACCAGTGCAGTTAATCACACATTACCTTCAGAGAAAATGCAGCCTTCAGGAAGCTTAGAAATTTACAGAAGGCAATGAAATCACAGGGTTGGGGCCTTTGGTGTATTCCTGACAATAACACATGTTTCTACTGGCTGGCCATATGCCATCTGAGAAAAAGCCATGTCACAAAGGATGCCTGCAATCACTCCCTCCTCCTCTGAGTTGATGTAGCTGTTGAAACCATGTGGCACCTGCGGTGTGTTTTTGCTTGAATCTCTACCCAACATTTTTCACATCTAGTTTTCAAATCTTTTTGGATAAATAAATTAAAGTCACATAATGTTCTCAACATCTTCCTGCAGTTAAAAAAAAGATATTTATTAATACAATTTGTAAAAATGTTACATCTTCTAGAGCTGCAGTAGCATGTTTCAGTGATAACAAATCCACAAACCAATTTATACATTTTGAAACAATTTGGTCTATATTGGTTCCAGTTGACTAAAACAATCTGTTTGTTTGATAGAAAACCCTATAATTACTGCAGAGTTATGGTTTGCCATTTTCACAGACAGTACTAGGGCTGCTCGATTATGGTAAAAATGATAATCACGATTATTTTCACTGAAATTGAGATCTCGATTATTTGACGATATTTATTTAACCCTTTAAGACCTACTATAGAACCAAGTCTGCCAGAGCTTATATTATTTTTTTTACATGTTGTAGTGCCATTTGTGGGAGCATTTCAAGTTGCTATACAACTGTTATAGCACATATTATAATAATATGTAAACATTAAGTCCATAGTAACTACATTAATTGCAAAAAAGTGTAATAAACTACAAAAAAATTGAAAATCATTTTTGTTTTTTTTACATATATTTCTACTGGAGAAATTTAAGAGGTTTATCCCTCAAAACTTTAAATACAAAAAAGTTGCAAAAATTAGTTTCCCACCACAGGAAATTTATTTTGAGTGTCTTCATAGTTTTATTTTGGAGATACACCAATTTTTATATACTGCAGGAAAAACAAAAAACAATCCTATGATGCAAATTTGCAAAGAAAACCGCATGTGCATCAAAATAAACTATATCCAGCAGTGCAATTCGAGTTCTAAGCATCCCAGAAACTATTCAGAAAAGTCAAACATGACTTATAAAAACACCAGTATATTCTTTTAAGGCCTACAAGTAAAAAAAAACTACCTTTTCCGCGAAAATGACGTCACTTCCGGTTTCGGGCAGGAAATGGCGGACATGCGATAGTTCACACTGACGTCTGTTTCAATGTGGGAAGTGTTACGAACAGCTGATGGGATCGGCAAAGTGTGTTTCTGGAATATTATGTTTTTGTTGCTGCAAGTGCTTTTTATGCAATTTTTGCAAAGCTATATGTGGAAGGAAACCGTGACCGAGGACAAGCTGATGGCATAAGATGTAAGTACAACTCCTCCGGTTTCATATGCAAAACAAATTATTGCGCTAGCTTACACGGTTCAGGTTCTACAGGGATTTAAAAATAGTTACACAAAACGGAGCGTGCTGCTCTGACTGGCTTTAAAGGGTTAACAATAACAATGTATTGAATAATGACTTTAAAATATAATATAAAATAGTGTGCAACACTACTGAAGTTTTTTTTTTTTTTTTTTTTTTTTTTTTTTTACCTCTCTTTTCAGTCACTCTCTCCTCTCCAAATAACTTCTGCTTAGCTTTCCGAGCTTCCCTCGGGTCCTCTTAATCAGCGGTCTCCAACCTTTTTTGCGCCACGGACCGGTTTATGCCCGACAATATTTTCACGGACCGGCCTTTAAGGCCATTTAGAAGTCGGCCATCTTGGATACAACGTTTGTTTTTTCATTAGGAAGAGGGCCATGTGACACATCAAACTTATTTGTAATGTCACAAGAAAAGCAATGGTGTGCTTGGTTTCAACACAACTTTATTCTTGTGCAAACGCATAGAAAAATCTGCGTTTTCAAAAATACCCGGGTACGTGTGGACGTAGCGCATGCACCAGTTTATTGTATTTCCAGACTTGCTTTCGGCACAATTTACAGTGCACACTACTCTGTTTTTTGTCAGACTTGAAATAGCCGAAATACCTTCACACTACGGAACTTCTTTGGCTCTTCCGTTCGACAATCTCTCCGGCATTGGAACCATCATCTGTTTTCTCTTCGGTCACGCTCGGTTGATTTTTCTAGTCGGCACACTCATTTCCTCCATTACCCAGGCGGTACGGTGGCTGGCTGCTTCCCAAAGAAATACACATGTGCGGCTTGGCACTTGTGCTGTACGTAACAAGTCACGCGACGTGACGCTGCGGCTGTGATTGGTTCGGCTCTGCGCTACTTAATTTGGATTGGCTGACCTTTTTTTTTTTTTAAGAGGACAAGAGCGGCGAGGTCTATCTCGATAGTTGAATTTCTCTATCGAGTAAAAGTTATATCGCGATACATATCGTTATCGTTCTATCGCCCAGCTCTACTGCAGTTACAAAGTCACTTACAGTCTGCAGCTAATCTTAGTTTTCATTAGACCTTGCCCCAGTTCCACCTGAAAATGTATTAACCTTACAAAAGTGGAAATGTTTCTGATACTTCTTTATTTAGTTACATGCAAATAGCGAGAAAAATTGGAAAGAAGTAAGGGAAGGGGAAGAAGGAGGAAAAAGGAGGAGGAAAGGGAGGCCTTTCCATTCAATCTATGTAAGTAGTTTTATATTTTTAAAAAATGTTTTAAATGCTGTTAGAAAAAGAAGTCCTCACAATTGACAAATAACACACATCTGTGTATATGTGAGAGTAACAATAACATGTCAGAGTGGCTACCAATCCTTTCCCTATGCAGCCACAGCTTATCACATCTGCTGCTCTGGAATCTGAATTCTATCAACCAGCTAGAGTGAGAAGACCTACATGCCAGTTGTAATTTACCACTGTGAGATGGGATTGTGGACTGTGTATGTACATGTGTATCTGTGTGGGAATGCTGTAGCCAGAGAGAGTGCAATGAGGAAGCTAGCAGGGACTGGTGAAGAAAGGGGTCTGGAAAGAAGCCTGGATGAAAGAAAGTGACTGTGGTGGCAATGATGTGGCAGCACTACACTGCAGGTAGGGAGGGAATTTTTTACAAGCACAGAAAGCAGTACTGTCTGGTCTGTACAGTGGCACCAGCCAAGCAGCCTCAATTTACTCTCGATCCCACACACAGGCCTTATCAGGGAAGCCAAATCTCCAGCTGCTAATCTGATAATCCTGCGCAGATGTGTGTCTGCAGCAGGAGTAGGAAAACTGTGTTTGATAGAGAGTAAGTGAGTGTGTTCTACAATAAGTGGGAGAGTGATACAGAGACACAGAAAGCTGGTGTTTAACCAGGCAGCCAGACTCTCTTCTTTTTCTGTGACGGTTGCTGTTTGCTTTGCTGTGTCACTACTTCTGGAATAATCTACTCTGGTGTTTGCTCTGTCAAGGTTTAAATGCAACAGAGATGCTATTTGGTCAATCTAAAAATCGAGAAAAGTCACATTTCAGTAAACAATTAGATGCACAGTATATGGACAAGAATGGAGTTTTGCAATTTCTTGGGGCACTTTTTCACTTACTTTCTGTCCAGTCTTTGAACCTGACCAGGTGCAAGAGGAATGTTTTTTCTCTTTTCCTTTTTAATGAAACTAAAACAGACATATAACAGAAAACCAGCAGCAAAGAATCCATCAAACTGTATCTTTATCAACTTTGTTTCTATTAGCCTGTAACAACAAGTTGGTGGTTTTGCCACAGTAGAGAATTACTTCCCAGCACGCATCATTGTTTGCAGTGTTTTCATTTACAGCTGTAGAGTACTGCTGCCTGCATGCCTGTGCTCAGTGCCGCTGAGTTATATGACCATGACAACTAAACACAGCAGAGCAGGAAGGCGGGGGATGGATCAAAGTGTACCAGCATGAGAGAGGAGTTTTCACAGACATGTCTCCTTTCTGATGAACAGGAGCAATTTACTGAACTTAAAGAAGAGGAAAAAGCTAATGTATGGATCTGATAATTGATTCAATTCCAATACTCCACCCACCCCAATCCAAAATATTTGAAATCTCATCCACATGATCTCTAATTTGACACTTCCCTTTCTTGAGTCTGTGACACCTAGGGATGGGTATCGAAAACCGGTTCTTGCTGAGAACCGGTTCCCACTGTTTCAATTCTTTGGAATTGTTTGCCATTTTTGCAAACGATTCCCTTATCGATTCCAGTCGCCCCGAATGACGTCACCACGTTGCGGAGCGTCATTTACCTGGCAGGAAACATGGTGGCTCAAACGCTCAAGAGTTTGATTATACTTTACGAGAACAGATGACAACAGGGCAACTTGCAATACTTGCAAAGTAGATATTTCATTTAAGGGAGGAAACACTACGAATATGCAGAAGCATTTGCTCACAAAACACGCGATGACCTTAAATTAATGTCATGTTTTTAATTCCGCTCCGGACTCGTGAATTTCAACCCAGCAGCAGTGGTAACGTTTGCACGTCCTCTCCCGTTAATGCGGGAGGTAAATAATCAACTAACAGTGCATATTATGTTAGCGCGATCTGCACTTACAAAACCTGCCATTACTGTGCGCTGCATTTAGGTGACCATGATGACAGAGACAGACAGTCTGGTTGGCTCAGATGCTGGCAGTTCTCGCTGCAGTCTACCGTTAGCGTCTCCTTTCAGGCCGGGATAGACGAATGTCACCCAGCAGTGACTAAAAGTGGTAAAAGGCTTGAAGCCATTTGCCACAGCAGATGGCCCCAATTTTCGGTAAGTGAATGTGTTTAATTGTAGGCAGGGACATTACTGGATATTCTTGTGTAGTTGCTACAGAATAATTTATGTTATTATTTTACATTTACAATTTTTTTTCCTGGGGACCCTGTGACACCCCATTGAAGGGCCATAGGCTGGATCTCTTAAGATCTCACTGTTGGGTTTGTAAGGCCATGTTACTCCTAAATTTCTATCTTGTTCAAAGAGAAGATATAAAACAAAGTTCTAAGCTAATCGACCTTAGTGTTCTCCTTTTTTAAAAAGAATCGATAAGAGAATCGATAAAGAATCGAATCGTTAAACAGAATCGAAAATGGAATCGGAATCGTGAAAATCTTATCAATACCCATCCCTAGTGACAACACACCCACCAAGTTTGAAACCAACTGGATGAACCTTTGTCCACACAGCCAAAGAACGAAGAAACAAGATAAAAACTTATTGTTATGAATTCATAGTAACATAACTAATTGACTAAGATGATAATGCATTATATAAAATGTCTGTGGTTGGTAGCTGTTAGGAGAAACTTCCTTAACTAACATTTACTAGGCTACAGGTACAACATGTTCTCATCCCAACGCGTAACATACTGACAAATGTGACAAATCATCGATATATTACGCGATCAGAGGCATGGGAGCCGGTTGGAATTAATCTATATGTGTAAATGTGTTTTACGTTCTGATGCTGAATCTCTTTGGAAAACACTATGTGATAGGGTTAAGATTATGGTTAAGGTTAGGGTTAAGGTTAGGGTTAGAGCTGGAATGAACAGCTGGAGCCTCTGCTTGAAGCGTGTTTTACCTCTGCGATTGGCATTCTGTTGGATTCAATTGAGAACCCAGAGCATTTCATAAGGATGCAGAACAGTACCTTTCACGTTACTATGAGACACCTAGGGCTATGACAAATTGTCTGTATTTTACACGTTGGGAATGATAATGCTCTGACAGGTAATGAATCCATGGGTAGAGGATAGGACTAGGATTGGGTTTCATTTTAACTATACACTAAATAGGCAAATTTTCAGATGTTAACTTACAAATAAATTCTCAAACATTCATTCTGGCATTATATTTTTCTCCCCCAAAAGGAGCGAGAATGTAATCAGTTCAGATTGTTTGTCTTGTTTGTCTGGCTGTCTGTTTTGTTAGCAGTCTGTCCACCACAATGACACCAAGTTTAGCAAATCACAAACTGCATGAATATATCTCAAAATCTAAACATTTATACAACTTATAGAAGCCAAAGATTTCAGCCAGTTCTGCTCCAATCACTTTAGTATGTTATATATATACTATGTATATTATTTATAAAATACAGCACTGTATGTCTTCACAATAACACAGATTACAAAAACTGCTGATGTCACCAGTCTGACATCATGTTGTAATAAAAACACCATAAAATATTGAAGTTAGGGTTAGGGTTAAGGTTTTTCCTTTACAACTCGTTGGAGGAAGTTGCAACCTGTCAGCGTACTTGCTTAAATTAAAGTTTTAACATTTTAATCATAACATTTTAAATAGTCCAGAATTCTTAAAACAGGGCTGAATAATAACGTGAACCTTATGCATAACAATTAGAGTTACTTTGTGAGGAAATATCCGTTCAAAACATCTATGGCAAGAACACTTAAAGGTTGTCCTAGAAATAATTTTTGAAGAGATGAAACCAACATGTACCAGAATAATTTTAAGAGACAAGCTTGGGGAAGGAAATTGAGGAAATTCATGATTAAAAGCATCTGCAAAACACAAAGTGAAGGCAGGGTGATGCCTTCGGTTTTTATGACAGCCAATAGTACTGAGTCAGTAGTATTTAAAGGCGATGCTTTATTGGTCATTGTTTTCTGGACTTAATTTGGCTGGCCAGTCATGCCCTTTCAAAAGACAACACTATTGCATCTCATTTCAATTGAAAAGTAAGTGATGTCTTTTACTTAGGTGCTTTTACGTAGGTGTTATAACGACTACAATTCTAACTCATTTTAACCATCCACTAACTATCAAGCATAAGCATACCTGTTCACACACTGAGTTTCTTCCATTACAAATCGTCCACTACCATGGGCAAGACCAAAGAGCCGTGAAAGGTTGTCAGGGACAAGACTGCAGACCTGCACAAGGCTGGAATGGGCTACAAAACTAGAACGGAATCCAAAAGTAAGCGCTCTTCAGTCCATAATCTGAAAGTGGAAAGAACATAAACCGGCCACAACCAGATGCTCCCTTCAAAATTTCAGACAAAGGAAAGGGAAAAAAAAAGTATTTGTTCCTATTCAGGAACAAATACATTTCGTTTTCAACTCATCTCAAAACAATGAACAAGAAAACATCAATAATAAATACTACTGTACTTTGTGTTGTACTGTGAAGATCAAGTGCTCCTTTGATTTCAGTTTGTATTATTTTTGATAGGGTTGTGTGTCATGCTTTCTGTGGTGACTTTTTTTTGCATTTGAATCTGCTGGTTGTCAGACGTGTTTCTTGGCGTGTGGAGGAATTGTATTCTTTTACTCTTCACCATTTTTCAGATGTCTAGAAAACTCATCCCTCAATGTATTTTTCAGGGGACAGAAATTTAATTAGGCTTAGTAAAAATATAAAAAAAACTTGCAAAGCAGCACAAGATGTAGGACAATTTGCTACGTTATCACAAAAACAACTTATAATATTTTATTTAACATAATATTCATTTCTGTGAGTCACAAAGCAGAAAAGGCCACTGATTAGAAAGCTAAGACTATATTTAGTTCAATAGGATCAGAGGCCACAGATGACAGATGTACTCACCTTCTTTAAACTCTAGTTTTCTGCTTTCTTCAAGTACACAAAAAAAGATTTTTTTTTCTTGTTTTGTGGTATTTGGTAGAGGAGAAATAGTGTGACATAGAGATGAGCAGTGTTGGTCAAGTTACTAATTACTGATTACTTCCCCAAAAAAGTAATCCCATTACTTTACTGATTACTTATTTTCAAAAGTAATTAATTACATAGTTACTTTTTAAAAACACTATTTACAACCTGAATAGGTGATAAAGCGATAGATCTTTCAGCCCAATTCTACTTTTTCTGCATAATCCATCATACAAAATATAATCAAATGGAAAAGTCTCTTTTTTTAAACTTGTTTTATCAGTTTTAATCTTTTAACTTTATGCATCAAGTAAAAATGTAACATTCTGGAAGAAATTTGTTTAATATTTAAACCCATTTTCTGCACATTCCAGCACATAAAATAAAATATTTTTTGTGTTTACACTCAGTCTTTCAAATAGATGCAAGTAAAACACAGCAGAAAATAAATAAAGTCAAAGACTCAGCGGTCCTTTTGCTCTATTTTCACCTGTAAAGCAGGAGTGAGGTAGGCGGAGGTTTACCCTGGTGCAGGTGTGCCGCAGCGGTCAGTTGAAGAATCTGCGAGTTTCTCTGTGAATTTCCCATTACGTCGTTGCGCACTCGGTGCTTGTTTAGGGTTTCTTTTTTCGCTGTAAAAAGAAGTTTTCTTCCCACGCACAACGGACACTAATGTTTTTGTCACTTTTTATGGAATCAAACTCAAAGTAAGGTCAGTACTTCCACGCTTTAACGCTGCACGCTCATACTCTCTCCCGCACTCGATATATTATCCATTGTTAATCTGCACACAGCTGTTGTCATGAACATCGCACTCGCTTATGTCATTGTCATGAGACATTCTCGCAAAAAAAATCACGGTTTTAGTAACGCAGCGTTCCTACAGGAAAGTAACGGTAATCTAATTACCGTTTTTGCGATAGTAATCCCTTACTTTACTTGTTACTTGAAAAAAGTTATCTGATTACAGTAACGCGTTACAAGTAACGGGTTACTGCCCATCTCTGGAGATGAGACACTGCACAGTACAGTAAAAGTGAGCAAATGAAGAGTGTGTTCTTGTTAGGTGCACATTTATGTGGTCAGTGAGCCGTAAACACGCAGCCACTTCTCTGTGGCTCCTCTCAATGCATGTCTGATAATGTCACAGTTAGGATGTGTAAAAGAATACCACTCTGTTGACCCAACTTTGCCTGTTGGGGTAAGAGAGCTTCAAGTACACGGTAAGACTGTTTGGCTAATCAGTGCACTAAAATTGAAAGAATTTTTCCTTTACAACTCCGTCTAGTGAGGTTTGGAACGGTGTAGTTGTTGTTGAACAGGTCACCTGCTAATTGAAAGGTTGGTGGTTCGATCCCTGTCTGTTCCAGTCTGCATGCCACTCCTTGGGGCAGATACAAACCTAGTATAAACAGTCTATGTTCAAGTTAATTTACTGTGCAAGGGACTTTTTTGTCTGTGAACTCAATGGTTGTATTGGATTTCCTTTTAGAATCTCAGTCAAAAACAAGAGAAAAAAAACCCACTTTCAGTAATCCAGGTTGAGTTGACAAAATTAACTGCATTTATCTGTTTCTCTGACTTGACATTTTCTTACTCCTCTGCACCAAAACAGTTGCTAAGACACACAAGCTCATTTAAATTTTCTGATGATAAAGAAACTCTTTATCTGTAAAATATGATGGCAACAGGCAACAGAGAAAACCATTTCACAAGGTATGGATGTTGCAGGCATTGCCAAGTACTTAAATGCAATGGAGGCCAGCCTGCTAGTGATGGGATTTCTGGCTCTTTTTAGAGAACCGGCTCTTTCGGCTCGGCTCACTAAAAAGAGCCGGCTCTTTCGGCTCCCAACCGGCTCTTTAGGTTGTTTTGTTGCTTTAATTAATTAATTATCAACAACAATATAAAATTATGCACAAAAGGAATTAGTAATGTATAAAAACGTGGTTTTCTTTATGTATGTTTGTATATAAATAGTTATGGGGGCCCCTAGAGACAAAGCACGTAAAAACTCCAAAACACATTTCTAGCGTTAACTGAACTTCCAAAACAGAGCTACCTAGATCACTTAAATTACACAATCGAATGCATATGTCTATTGTTTTTGTATTAATACACACACACACACACACACACACACACACACACATATATATATATCCATCCATCCATCCATTCGCTTCCGCTTATCCTTTTTCAGGGTCGCAGGGGGCGCTGGAGCCTATCCCAGCTGTCATAGGGCGAAAGGCAGGGTACACCCTGGACAGGTCGCCAGTCTGTCGCAGGGCTAACACACAGGGACAGACAACCATTCGCACTCACTTTCATTCGCACATTCACACCTAGTGACAATTTAGGTTATCCAATTAACCTATCCCCACTATGTGCATGTCCTTGGACGGTGGGAGGAAGCCGGAGTACCCGGAGGGAACCCACGCAAACACGGGGAGAACATGCAAACTCCACACAGAAAGACCCCGGCCTGATGTTGGAATTGAACTCAGGACCTTCTTGCTGTGCGGCAACAGTACTAACCACCGTGCTGCCACCGTGCTTTTTTAAATTATTTGTGTGTGTGTATATATATATATATATATATATATATATATTAGGGGTGCAACGATACACAAAATTCACGGTTCGGTTCGATACTTTGGTGTCACGGTTCGATATTTTTTCGATACAAAAAAAATGTTCATGCCTTTTTAATTTGTCATTTATTAAAATTATAAATATATATTTTAACTCAAAAGTACAGTTTTTAAATTTAACCCTAACCCTTGTACGTGTTTTTTATTTTGACAGCGAATGTGCACCACTTATGTGCACCCCTGGTTATTTAGCACAGCTTAACTTTCTGTCTCGCTAGCTTGCCCTGCGCTCTTCCTTCTGATGATGCTGTCTGTGTTGAGCGCTCAGTGGATCTGCGCTGGACAGTGCAGCCTAGGCGGAGTAGTTGAACGCAGATTCATTGAGCGCTCAACACAGACAGCATCGTCAGAAGGAAAGTTGATAAAAAAAATTACAAATTTTGTATTGTTCTTTTTTTCCCCTCCCCTTTGGTTTTCTTTCTTTCTCTCCCCTCTTTCTTTCATTCTTTCCCCCTGTCCTATCCCACAGTCATGTCTGTCCTGTTTGCAACTGAAAATAAAATAAATTCATAATTATAATAAAGGTCAATCAAATGGACCAATATGATGATCCACTTGGTAAAATAAATCCGCTTGGCATCTTTCTTGGCCTCAAGACAACAATTCTGATGGCTATAGATTCAAACGGGACAAAAAAAAAAAAAAAAATTAAATTTTTTTAAAAAATTGTATTGTTCGATACATATGCGTACCGAACCGAAAGCACTGTATCGAACGGTTCAATATCGATACGAATATCGTTGCACCCCTAATATATATATATATATATATATATTCAAATAATTTAAATAAAAAAAACAACTTCATTTACCTATTACTACCACACACCCAATCCGATTGTTGGTACTTCTGGCTTGTGTAGCCACTAGGTAACAAAAGCTCAACACACCCCCTAGCATCCTAGAGCACTTCCGTTGTGTTTTGGAGTTTGTACATGCTCCAGTTTGTACGTTTTGGAGTAATAAATCAATTATAAAATACAAAAACCAACTATTTACATTTCATACATTTCAACTTTTAACTACTTAAATTTTAAGCTTTTTCCTTTTAAAGAAATTTAAAGTGAAACAACACAAAACACTGCAAACCACAACACAATTAAATATAAACTAAAACATGGGGAAAAAGGGGGAAAAAAAGAACGCCCAGATCTTTAATTAAGGGAAAGGTTGGCATTTAGAAATATTAATATCACACTCAACTGACTGTGTTTTATCTTCCCATTGCACTGATGGGTGGAGAACTGACAACTTAGGTGCCTGTGCATGTTGTTTGTGGAGCCGGCTCTATATTATATCCTTTTCTTGTAGACTCTACACTCTGCCTTTGTTTTGTCAATAAGATTGAAATGGCTCCAGACTTTGCTTCTTTTCTTCGTGTCACTCATTTTCTTTACTGTACCTTTCCAATGTGACGGTGTTGTCTCTTGTTGTTGCTTCCGGCTCTCTTTCTTTCCCTCTCCCTCCTGCTCTTGTTGTGTGCTACTGCTGTTGCAACTACCGTACCCGCCCCCTTAGCTCAGCGCTGAGCAGAGGGGGGAAGGGGCGCAAACGCAAGGCTCTGTTTGGCGTCTCTGCTCAGCGCAAACACAAGGGACTTGCAGTGTAAAGCGAAAAAAAGTGAAAGAGAGGGCAGGAGAAAGGGGGGAAAAAAAAAACAAAAAAACCCACGAGCCGGCTCGCATCGTTCGCTTCAAAGATCCGGCTCTAAGAGCCATATCGTTCACGACCGACCCATCACTACAGCCTGCTGCTGTATGCTTGGACCACCACTCTAATGGACAGGCCTCTGTACTGATGGTGGGCTCTCCTGTATCGATGTATCAAAGCACACTCGAAGCTGAGTATTCCTCCTGTTCTGAATCAAACTGACATAGGAGCCAATACAGCTAACCTTTTCTTTGGTGGTGACATGTTGTTGCTTCCACAAGTTTCTCTCCAGCAACCCTCTGTTCCTTGAGCATGTTGGCGACTGAGACCAAAACTTCACCTCTGTCAGCTCTGTGCATATACTTGAAGTCCTTGAATCGGGGTCCAGTGCAGTAGCAATTTTCAGTTATGCAATGTTGATATTTTCTTTGTGTGTCTCCAGGTCTGTTCTGACTGAAGATCATGTAGGCAGGGTCATCATTTGAGCTCTCCATGACCCAAGAGAGTTCACAAAAAGCAGGCAGAACCACAGAGCATGAAACATACTTTTTTCCTCCCAGAAGTTTAGTCTCATACCTGCAAAAGAAAAAATACAAAAGAAAAACATTTAAAATGAAAATGTAGTGCATTCATTTACTTCTATATGCACAAAAATGTCCTCTAAATATTCATGCTATATTTACACACACATACAGACGCTGTCACGGCGGGGTGCGCCGGTGTGAAGAATGAGGTAGACCCAGATACAGACACGGTGGAGACAAGACGTAGTTTCAAAAATAAAGCGAGCCTTTATTGTGGCTGATTGCAGAAGAAAAACATGAAACTAGGGAAACTAAGGAGACTATGAACACTGTGTTAACAGAAGGCCGTGACACTCAGTGAACGAACTATGTCAAAACTATGAACACTGAGTAAACTAGGAAACAGTGACACAATGAGGTAAACCTATGAAAACTGTGGTGAGGTTAACAGACGATCTGACACTGACTGAGCGGAAACACACCATGTGATTCTACTTCCCTTGATCATTCCTTATGTGTACACATAAGGAATGATCAAGGGAAGTAGAATCACATGGGGAAAACAGCTGACAACTATTAACATAATGACAGGACACGTGAAACTAAATACAATAAACACAAAACACAAAGCTCTTTCAAAATAAAACGGGAAACCTAAGGAGACAGACATGACTTGAACTTGACAAACAAAGAAAACTTGGACATGAAACATGGCAGAATGTAACTAGATAAACTGAAATGAAACTAGACTAAAAAGAATAACAAAAACACCAACAAACACAGAATACTGGGTCACATGACCCAGGACCATGACAGACGCTATTTCTCTCTCACACACACAGTAAGAAATAAATGATGTAAAACCTTCCTGCAGGGTTTCAGTAGTGTTTCTAACATCTGCACTTTGCCAACTACAGCTGAAATGGACAATCTTGCAATCTTGGTGTTCTGTGTGGACATCCTTGAGTGTCTGCTGGTGTCTGCAGATAGTTTTCATCATGTCCAGAATTTAATTCCATCTGGTGGAAATGTTTTGTATAAGTGACTCTTTCTTTTGTTTGTGTAAGTTTGTTGCTGTTCAAATTCTGTAACTCTTGCTGGGCTGTGTTTAAAGTTGTTTAGTTGCTTTGCAACGTGAATAAAATGTTCTGCACATGTTTCAGCAAAATGTCTGTCTTCTTCTGTTCTTCTGTTTTCAATACAGAAAAGAGACATTTTGTGAACACGGCTTCCGTTGTTCATCAGTACTCCACTTTAAACCTTAGGTAATTACAACTCGTATATTCTTCTTGTGATGATGTGTCTTGAAGGAGGCTCATACATCTCTACATTTGTTGGGATCCTAAGAACATTCCTTTAGACCAATATCTTCGACAACACTAATTGGCCTACATTTTTTTAGCTATCCACTTTGGTATGGCGTTTGTTAGCTTGTCTTACTTTTGTTTATCTATACTTACATGCTTAGATGTCCTTACATACTGCATCCAACGTAGTCTGCTGAAGCCTCCTGCCACAGTATGTTTGGGTGTGTGATTTGCTAATATCAATACTGTGTAGTGCATTGAGTGATCCTTTAGACTTGAAGTACTCTGGTGACAAGAAAACTCAACCTTGCAGTGTTTGCAAATAACTTTAGTGCTATCAACGCTGCAGTCAGGAACAGTTTTAAAATGAAAATGTCACAGACTTTCAAAATAATAATGATTTTGAAAAACTGCTTTAATGTGCGGTAAAATAATTGTCAATTAATTGGGATGTGCAATTAGTTGACTAGCCAACTAATTACTTACTAGTGATTTAATCTAACTGTTAAAATTTTAATTGATGCCTAAAACCGGTAAATTATTATGTCCTAAATGTTATGCAGCCCTCTGCCACCATATGGCGCATGGTTGTTGAGAAACCAAATCTAGGCCTTATCTTTGTAGTGTTAACCTTGTTAACACTATTAGAATGAGATTGCAGATACAAGTGGAAGCGAATGGGCTCTCCCTTAGCAGTTGAGTGAGGAGTTCCCTCATTCCGGAAGGTCTCAGGTAAAGTGCTACTTCTCCTCAAAAGGAGATGGCTGTCATTCCTGGACACGCTGGAGAGATTACATTTATCGGCTGGGCCTGGGAAAGGAGGATGTGGCGAGGGGGAAGTCTTCAGATAAGTGAGAGAAAATGGCTGGATGATTTATTGTTTTGATATTTTTAAATGCTATTAAAGTCGTTGTAATGAATTTTCTAACATTGTGCATTTTTCATAACACATGGCACGATATGCCACACTTCTCAGTCACAGTTTATTTATTTTTCAAATGTTGCTATTTTGTCATATTTTAGTTGTTTTATTATTTTAGTAATACATGAGCTGTAGTAACATGTTTTAATATCGTATATAACATTGGTTTATTTTAAGTGTTTTTCTTGGAGTATAGCGTGAAATGTTGATGATGTGCAATGCGGGGTGCTGCACAGTTAAATTGCACGTCTTAATTAAATTGCACATCCTAATTTAACGTTTTAGAGTAGTTTGTTAGTCACCTTTTTTTCTTTAGTTGACTAGTAAATAATGTGTTAATGTGCCTAGCCCATGTGTGTGTGTGTGTGTGTGTGTGTGTATATATATATATATATATATATATATATATATATATATATATATATATATATATATATATATATATATATATATATATATATATATATATATATATATATAGAGAGAGAGAGAGAGAGAGAGACATGTATAAAAGCATAGATTTAATTTTGTTTGATAATTGATATTGAAACAGATTTTTAATCAGGTTGCCACAGTTATTGTTGCGTTAGTTCTTAGTTGCATTGCACTGCATCTTGTGACATTAAAAGTTACACTTAAAGCTATTAGGAGTGGCTCATGGTCAAAGAAGACATTAATTTGACCTTAATTATCTCCATCCATTTATTTTCTTACCACATTAATTTCACCTTCTTCTGTCCCTCCCTCAGTCCACCTGCACTGCTCCATGGCTGGTGCTACCAAAGGCACCCTCCTGTGACTGCTAGGGATTATTGCTAGTTGTTGCAATACTACTGTTGACAGCAGAGTAGCAGCAGCAGCCCTAACGGCTAACATGTTGCTTAATTTGACATATTTTACTGCATGGATTTTATTTTGTCTTAGCTTTTCACGAACCTCCCATTCACACAAGTGAATTTCTTGTGTGGACTCCCTCTTTGTTACCTACTTTGAGCCAGTTAATGACAACACACACACACACACACACACACACACACACACACACAGAATGGGAGAGATAACGGTCTCATAAGTCAGTAAGCACAGCTGTTGGCAAGGTCAAGTTTAATTTATGGATGCACTTTGGCACTTCTAGTTTAGCCTCTGCATCTCTTCCATTCTGACGTTCTCTTCTTTTCTTTCCCCTTTCCTCCCTTTCTGAGTCCATCCTGTACCTGCCCTGCTGTCCTGTCACGCTCCTCCATCCCTCTCTTCCTGCATGGTTGGGCTTATGAATTGCTCAAGCCCTTCAATGAATATCAATGCAAGAGCTTTGATATTTTATGAAAATAAACTGTTTACTGAGACTGTCTCCTTTGGCTTTATGGGAGGTTGGCAACGGTTGAATTGAGTGCTGCCTCATTCCCAAGCAGGGATGAAATAAGCTGGTTCAATGCTAAATAGAATTCAGGTCAGTAAGAGTCTGTGGCCAGCCAGATCTGTCATACAGGTTTAGAGCAACATTCTCATTTCAGAAACCACACAACAAAGTGTGAAATTTTTTTTTTTTACCAAGGGCGTTCTCACATCTGCAGCTTAACATATTTACACTTGGCTGGGACTTGAATGGGGTCTTAAAGAGGGTAGTCTCTTTAATCAAGTAGGAGTCCACTAATTGCCAAGGTCAATAAATGACTGGTTTCCAGCACAACACAGATTGTAATACAAACTCTAGATAAGGGCAACACAACTAGCACTCACAGGGGTTCAGACAGTATTTTACTAACCATAACAATAATTACCAAGCAATAGAAGGTAATTTATTTTTGTTAGCAAATAATATAATATAATATCTAATATTAGGTAATAGTCAGTTTCTATTTGTATGAGCTTGTGGCATGTTTGGGGATTTTGTCTTTTACTTAACCTTGCCTGGTTTGTATGCTTTGCTGCCTGCCTTGATGTGTATGACCCATGTCCGTTTTTGCAATAAAAAGTTAGATATTTTAAATAACACACCCAGCAACCCAGCAAGAAAAGGGTTTCCTGTGTTTGTCACAAACAGTTATATAGATAACTCCCGCAATAAACAAGGGACCACTGTAGGGACCACTGTATATATAGGGACCACTTCAAAGAGGGGCCAAGGCATTTGTGAATTTTGACTGCCTGATGAACTGAGGAGCTACATCCTGGTCACACTGAACTACAATTCCTTTAGCCCTCCACCCAAACTAACTCAGAGGGCAACCTCCATAAGGCCCACATCTATTCCTGCATCTGGGTTGACTGACAACAATACCTCTTGGATTACTGTTCTTCCAAAAGCATTTCCCAAGGCCCCAGAGACTCATTCACTGCTTACCTCCCCAGAGAGCACATTGCAAGAGGTCCCCACTTCTTGTTTTTGAGTCTGTGCTAACCTCCAAAACTGCTGTTGTGACTAACAGCCTTTCTCCTTCTCTCCACAGTAAAATCGTTGCCAGTGTCATGTTCCCCAGTATAGCTGGTTTCACATTAATTAGAAAAAGCAGGTCACTGCCACTAACTGCTTTAAATGAAACTAACGTCATTTTCACATAATTTTTTCAAATAATTAAATTAAGTCATTAATTTTGTACTACCTTGGTACTACCTACCTTGTCAAAGTGTAAAGTGGCAATAGCTGACTGTGGCTTGCTTTGTAGGCTACTGTGTTGTTCAATGATGCAGTTCTGGAAACTAGAATTACTTGCTTTGATTACAATAATATGATAAAACAGATATTTTAATGGAGAAAATTTGCATGCACTGTAGGGCTGCTCAATTAATCGAATTTTAATCACGATTACGATCTGGGCTTTCAACGATCATTAAAAATGACTGAGCCGATTATTAGCCCCTCCCTCATTTATCCGCGACACCTTAAAGGCCGTCTGTGAAAATATTGTCGGGCATAAACCAGTCCGTGGCGCAAAAAAGGGTGGAGACCGCTGATTAAGAGGACCCGAGGGAAGCTCGGAAAGCTAAGCAGAAGTTATTTGGAGAGTGACTGCCGTTGGTTGAAAAGAGAGTTTAAAAAAAAAAAAAACTTCAGTGGTGTTGCACACCATTTTATATTATTTTTTTAAAGTCATTGTTAACCCTTTAAAGCCGGTCAGAGCAGCACGCTCCGTTTTGCGTAACTATTGTTAAATCCCTGTAGAATCTGAACCGTGTAAGCTAGCGCAATAATTTGTTTTGCATATGAAACCGGAGGAGTTGTACTTACATCTTATGCCATCAGCTTGTCCTAGGTCACGGTTTCGTTCCACATATAGCTTTGCAAAAATTGCATAAAAAGCGCTTGCAGGAACAAAAACATAATATTCCAGAAACACGCTTTGCCGTTCCTATCAGCTGTTCGTAACACTTCCCACAGTAAAATGATGCACATGCTGTTTTCTTTGCAAATTTGCATCATAGGATTGTTTTTTGTTTTTCCTGCAGTATATAAAAATTGCTGTATCTCCAAAATAAAACTATGAAGACACTCAAAATAAATTTCCTGTGGTGGGAAACTATTTTTTTGCAACTTTATTGTATTTAAAGTTTTGAGGGATAAACCTCTTAAATTTCTCCAAGTAGAAATATATGTAAATAAAACAAAAGCGATTTTCAATTTTTTTTGTAGTTTATTGCACTTTTTTGCAATTTATGTAATTACTATGGACTTAATGCATACATATTATTAAAATATGGGCTATAACAGTTGTATTGATGTATAGCAACTTGAAATGCTCCCACAAATGGCACTACAACATGTAAAAAAAAATAAAATAATATAAGCTCTGGTGGACTTGGTTCTATGGTAGGTCTTAAAGGGTTAAATAAATATCGTCAAATAATCGTGATCTCAATTTCAGTGAAAATAATCGTGATTATCATTTTTGCCATAATCGAGCAGCCCTAATGCACTGCATTACTTTAACAAGGAAATTAATTATGTTATGGTTCACCAAGTTCTGGAGCCAATGGTAAAACTATTTTCTTCAAATCAAATCAGCACTGTTGAGGTGTGTGTGTGTGTGTGTGTGTGTGTGTGTGTGTGTGTGTGTGTGTGTGTGTGTGTGTGTGTGTGGTTTCTGATCAAAAGTTAATCAGCTTTGTAGAAGTTTTGATATTTTTTATGATGTCTATCTGACTAACTTCCCAACATCTATCTATACATACGTTTTCTTCCACTTATACAATTCAGGGTTGCAAGGTGCTCGCAAGCGAGGTACACCCCGAACAATCACTATGCGAGCACACAGAGGCAAACAATGATTCGTGGTCATTAGGTTTACTGGCCATTTATAATTTGCCAGTAAACCTAATGTCTTGAGAGAGCCCATGGAGGCACATGGTGAGCTTGCAAACTAGACACAGAATGGCCCCAGCTGGTTGTAAGTGCCGTCGTTACCACTGTGACCTTATAGTAAAAGGTTCAGGGAATACAGCTCTCCAGTACATGGTAGTATAGTGGTATGCAAAAGTTGGGGCATCCCTGATAATTTTCATGATTTTTCTTCATAAATCATTGGTTGTTTGGATCAGCAATTTCAGCAATATATCATATAGCAGATGAACAAAATTATATTTGAGAAGTGAAATAAACTTTTTAGAATTTACAAAAAGTGTGCAATAGTTACTTAAACAAAATACAGTTGCATAAATTTGGGCACCCTTGCCATTTAATGATTTTAATACCTTTAGCACTAATTATTGGAACACAAAATTTGTTTGGTAAGCTCCCTGATCCTTGATCTACACACACAGGCGAATCCAATCATGAGAAAGGGTATTTAAGGTGGCCAGCATCATTCAACTATTCAGCCCACTTTGCACAAGGGGATGCTGCTGTATGGGAGAGTAATGCAGAATTAGCCTTTTCTGCACACATGCCACAAACAGAGTGGCTTGAGGTATGCTAAAGCACATTTGGACAAGCCAGCTTCATTTTGGAATAAGGTCCTGTGGACTGATGAAACTAAAATTGAGTTATTTGGGCATAACAAGAGGAAACAGAACACAGCATTCCAAGAGAAAGACTTGCTACCCACAGTAAAATTTGAGGTTGAGAGTCCCATGGATTCCAGTCAATATCAGCAGATTCTTTTAATTCAACTCAATTCAATTTTATTTATATAGCCAAATCACAACAACAGTCGCCTCGAGGCACTTTATATTGTAAGGTATACCATACAATAATACAGAGAGCAACGTTCAAGAATCAGTGACAAAGTTGAAGTTGTGCCGGATATTGAGCTAGATATTTCAACCAGACAATGGCCCTAAACACTGCTCAAAATCTGCTAATGCAATCATGCAGAGGAACAAGTACAATGTTCTGGAATGGCCATCTCCAGACCTGAATATTGAAAAACTTGAAAATCTGTGGTGGATTTTTCTGTTGGGGTGCCCAAATTTATGCACCTGCCTAATTTTGTTTAGGTAACTATTGCACACTTTCTGTAAGTCCTATAAACTTAATTTCACTTAAATATCATTGTGTTCATTTGCTATATGATATAATTAGATGACAGTGCTGATTTATGAAGGAAAATCATGAAAATTATCAGGGATGCCCAAACTGTTGCATATCGCTGTAAATGGGTCACCAGTAACCTCACTGATGTTAGTTGCATTATTTTTTTAACACGAATAAAGAGATCAGTGTGTATTCCGTCTTCGTCAGTCTCATGGTAGTAGCATTAGCCAAAAGAAATAAAACAGACTACATAAAAAGAAACCTGTTGCAATTTAGGTCTTTTTGGGTTCTTTTGGGGGGGGGGGGTTGCCAGTCTAGAAGAGCTGGGCAGAGGGTGCAGTCTTCTAATAGTCTGGAAAGACTGACATAGTCCTATTTGGTTGGTCGATGCAATGCTTTAGGCCAACTCCAATGAAATTGAACCTGCTCTCCAGTGTTACTGCAACAAGGATTTTGGAAGTGATAACAGAAGGAAGAGGGTTGTTCAACCACCTCAACATCCATTAAAGAGAAACAATCAGGACAACATCTCGACATTAAATTAGGCCTTAATTTTGGTGTTTAATTAGTAAATGAAGAGTTGGGGTTGTGGGGGAATTAAGATCCAAAAAAGTATGATTCCAAAAAAAGTAATTCTCACTCACAACTTTTTCTTTGTGCCCAGACTTCTAGGCCTTTGCCTTCCAGTCCTTTGTCTACAGTTGACACAACATAAAATAATAAAATTTGTACTAATGTCTATGGAGTCATTGGATCACACAACAGCTTGCTAAGTGTATACACATGTGTGCGTTTAGGTTGAAACTATTTCCTAAGCCCTGTTGTTTATAAGAGTTTAACAGAGTATATTACAGTTAGGCTGGGGGAAAAAAAATCATCGTTGCTTCATTGTTTACATTTCAGATACAAGTAACTGATGTCCCTGTTGCTGTGTCTCTTCTCTCCCCCTTTAGCACAGCCAAATCCACCAAAAATTCATGAAGGATGGTGGGCATACAAGGAGGTGGTGCAGGGGAGCTTTGTTCCAGGTATGCTTCAAAACTGTGTGCAGCACTTTGATGCATATAGTTTTCACAATACAGATTTTCCTGCATGTACTTTAAATATAATATATATAGTGCACATGTATAGTGTGTGTTTGATCCAGAAGTCAGTGATTACTACACATTTAAGATTACATCGGGCAACGTTGCCCTACTCTCACAGCTAACACGTCTTTTTGATTGATAGCAGCTCACTGATCCTCCCAACTTTTCCATCTTGTTTTGTATCTGCATGCCAATTATTTCCCAGAGGTTGTATTTTCTGCTTAGCTTAGGTGCTTTTGAGTTGTGTGTGTGTGTGTAGATGATGCAATCTCTGTCTTTATGAGGACTAAATGTCTGCATGCAAAAAGAGCAATTAGGAAAATTGAAATAGAGGACATTTAATTTCTACTCTTGTACTAGCATCAAAGCGAACTTTACCTGAAGGTTAAATGTGAGCAGTGAATCTTTACACGATGAAAGTGGAAGTATTAAGGAGCAATTAGAGGTAACTCACCCTAAGGCTGTTTTGTCAACTCCCTGTTACTCATGAGGTATCCGTTGGTGTCAATACCCTGGCAAACTTGCCACTGCAATATCAGCTGGCAAGAGATAATAGTCCCTTTTTACAGAAAATTTAAAGACTGAGTTTGAAGGGCAGGCAGTGCTTTTGCAAAGGTTTAAAATCCCAGAGACTGGATTGGTGCACTTTCTGGTCCTGGAATCTTTGTGCTTTTTTTTTTTTTTTTGGCCTTCCTTTGTTCATTATATTTTCTGGCCAGTGTAATAGGCTGGTGCATCGGGTACCTGATACCAAAGAAAACCTTCTGTATATCTGGGCCACAGCGTGGTATCTAAAAATTCTCTCTTGTTGTGCATACAATAACATAACAGTTACCAGTGTACAGTTACTGTGTAACCTACATACACATTCACAGGTCATAGTTTCAAGACAGCTAAAATGCTGCTTACACTTGGTTCACAAGCTGTGAAGTTATTACAAATCCTAGACTGCTACTGGATTGGATGGGTTTCTGCTCATCATTTCAAAATCTATTTTTGTTGAAAGGCATATATTATCATAGGAAAATTTGTAATAGATATTGGTTTGGCTATTTTTTAGCAAAGATAGACAGATATAACAAAACTTTATTAAGTGTTCAGTGAGGGTATAATAAGAAAAACAAAATTGGTTGTGATTTGAGGTTTTGCAGAATTCTCCAATATTTCTCTCTATGTATGAAGATGAAAATGTCATGATTTCAGATCACTCAAACGGATTCAGTAGCGTAATAAGGTAGCAGGACACACTTCCGGTTTATGTGACTATGGCGTAGGTCGCACCGAGCGTAGCTCCTGCAGAGTCTAGTTATTATCTAGCATTTCCAGGCACATTTTGACGGGTTTTTTCTTTTTGTATATTTACGAGACAAGACTGTTTTTGCTTTTTGTGTTTACAATGTTAATAAGAGCGCAAGCACCTCTCAGCCGAACTTGCAGCCTGCTGCTAACACTGCATCCCCGCCTCGTGGTAAAACTTCGCCACTGCCTGGGTCACCCGACACGCCGCTCGTCGATACGGAAAAATTCACGAAGGCTGAACTCCTCTCTGAACTTCGTGAAGAAATTTCAGCACTGTTTAAAAAGGAACTGACGGCAGCGTTTGCGGAGAATCTCACGTCTATCAGGTCCGATATACAGCAACTAAAAACGGACCTTTCCTCAAATATAACTACCATGCGGCAGGAATTCGCTGGCCTCAGGAGCACAGTTATGGAGATGGAACAGTCTCTCTCCACATGCACGGATGATATTGTCCACCTCCAAGCCAAAGTGGATGCGATGTCAAAGGAGTTGGCCACATTGGAGAATAAATGCGAGGATTTGGAGTCCAGGTCAGCTGTGAGACGGGCGCTGCTCTTGTGGCGACCTGCAGCAGGTGTTTATTGGCATTTATTGGCATTTTCTTTCTCTTTTTGTTTTTAACTTTGTTTTAACTCTGTTCTTAACCGTGGTTTTAACTTTTTGCCGACATGGAGATCTTCTACACCTTAGTTTTATTGTTGTTGGCGATATTCACCTGGAGTCATTCACTCTCACTGACAATCACTTATACACGCGAGGAACTACTTGGATTACGGTGGTCCTGTTTGTCTATGTACGACTCTTCTAATGCTCGACCAGATGTGCTTCTTGGTGAGGATTTATTTCCCCGGTCAAAGACTAATTTTGGAAAGCCCCGCCGCTTGAGAAAACGCGGAAAGAAAGGCGGCGTGCGTCAGCGTGTAAGAAAACTTCGGAGGAAGAATCGTGTTCCTCTGCCTTCTATGATTCTGGCCAATGTCCAATCTCTTAGGAACAAAACGGATGAATTACAAGGGAATGTGCTTCATCTACGGGAATACAGGGAGGCTTGTCTGATGGCGCTTACCGAGACATGGCTGACCGATATGGACAGTGACACTTCACTGCGAATCAGCGGCTTTGGGACCCCTGTCAGATTGGATCGGAACTGTGGAGTAACACGCAAATCTCACGGTGGAGGGGTTTGTTTATATATCAACCAGGGCTGGTGTAATAATTTTACTGTGCGGGAGCGGTTGTGTCTTCCTGACATCGAGCTCCTTTCAGTATCTGTCAGGCCTTTTTACTTACCGAGGGAGTTCCCTCAAATTTTTGTCACTGTTGTTTACATTCATCCTAAGGCTGACGTTAAAGTTGCTGCTGATGCCATTTTTAAAGTGGTACACAATCTGCAGACTCTCTCACCGGATGCTCCTAATTTTATTCTCGGTGATTTTAACAATTGTAATCTTAAGAAATCACTGAACAATTTCTTTCAATATGTCACTTGTCCTACAAGGTATAACAAAACGCTGGATTTGTGTTATGGACCAATTAAGGGGGCATACAAGTCTGTGGCCGGACCTGCGCTAGGTTCTTCGGATCACAATGTTATTCACCTCCTCCCTGCTTACAGATCTGTGATTAGGAGGGAGAAGGCCTGTGTGAAGCGGACTAATGTCTGGACAAAAGACAGTTGTGTTGCCCTTCAGGGGTGTTTTGATTGCACTGACTGGTCCGTGTTTCAAGAGAGCACTTCTGATTTGGATGAACTCACTGATGTGGTGTGTAGCTACATCTCTTTTTGCAAAGACTCTGTGGTTCCAGTCAGAGAATTTAAGACTTTCCCTAATAACAAACCGTGGCTCTCTAAAGATATTAAGGATCTGATTCTTAAAAGGAAAATTTCTTTTAACGAGGGAGACGTTCCCACTGTGAGAATATTGAGGAAGGAGGTGAGGGCTGCAATAAAGATCGCCAAGATGAGGTATAGAAATAAGATTGAGGCAGAACTCAGCAGTAACAACCTCAAAAGAGCTTGGCTTGGTATGAAAACAATGGCAGGGCTTCAGACGAAAGGTAAAAGCAGCATTACCTTAGAGGGGTTTACCTCTGACAAATATCTGGCAGACAGACCTTCGTTTTGAGAACTATGATTGTTCTAGGCAGACCAGCACACTGAGGGAAAAGACCATCACTCCCCCATCTATTTGTATTGATGAGACAGGGGTAGCTAATCTTTTTAGACATACCAAAAGCAAGAGTCCTGGACCTGACAACATCTGTGGACAGGTACTGAGAACTTGTGCTGATCAGCTGAGTGGGATTTTTCACTATATCTTCTCACTTTCTTTAGAGCTACAGATGGTACCTAAAATTTGGAAACATGCGATCATTGTTCCTGTTGCTAAGGGCAGTTCTCCTAAGGCACTGAATGATTTTAGGCCTGTGGCTCTGACTTCTTTAGTGATGAAGACATTTGAGAAGATAATTAAGAAGGAGATTTTAATGCATGTTGAACACCATCTTGACCCCTTCCAGTTTGCCTATAGAGCAGGGAGAGGTGTGGAGGATGCTGCTGTCACACTCCTGCATCTCTTGTATAAGCATCTTGAGGCCCCCCACACCCATGCAAGATTATTATTTGCTGACTTTTCATCTGCATTTAATACAATTCAACCCCTCTTACTTGCTGACAGGCTTTACAATCATTTCAAGCTTGACACTAGTCTGGTCGGCTGGGTGACAGACTTTCTGATCAATAGGTGTGAGGGTAAATCATGTCTTTTCTGATGTGCTCTCCTCCTCTACTGGATCACCCCAGGGTTGTTGCCTCTCTCCCCTTCTGTTCATTCTGTACACAAATGAGTGTCGCAGCAATTTCACAAACAGACACATCCTGAAGTTTGCTGACGACACAGTGATCGTCAGTCTTCTAGTGGGGGACGAGTCAGGCCATGGACAGGTTGTAGATGATTTTGTGAATTGGTGTGATGAGTCCTTCCTCTCACTTAACGTGTCAAAAACTAAAGACATGATTATTGATTTTAGGAAGTCCTCTTATAGCTCATCACCCAATATCATTAAAACTGCCGATATTGGGATCGTTGAGAGTTATAAATATCTAGGTGTGGTACTTGACCATAAACTGTGTTTTGAGTCATTTTAAGTACGTCTCTGCGTCAGTACACATGCCCATCATGCAGAACCATCTGTTTACTCCTGGCCTCATTGATGGTACCTATGTACAGTGGAAGCGTCATGGTATTAATACGTTTAAGGATCTCTATAAAGATGGCACTTTCTTAACTTTTTTAGACCTGTGTTCAGAAACAAATCTTCCGGCTACCAATCTATTCCGTTATTTTCAGGCACGGCATTGCACTTCTGCTCTCTTCCCCTCCTACCCTCTTCTTCCAAATGTCCAACCGTGGGAGGAATTCTTATCCCTCAAACCCAATAAGAAGTCAATTATATCTTTAATATATAAACAACTTATGGATTTAAATGTCCATTCAGTTGCTAAAATTAGGGGGGCTTGGGAGCGGGAGTTAGGAGTAATTTTTTCGGATCAGCAATGGGAGAAAGCAGTATCCAATGTCCGTTACAGTACGTCCTGTGCCAGGTTACAACTTATCCAGTTCAAGGTGTTGTACAGGGTTTACTATTCAAAGTCTCGTCTGTCTGAGATTTACCCACAAGTGATGGATCAGTGTGAGAGATGTCATGCCACCCCATGTGACCTAGGCCATATGTTCTTTCTGTGCCCAAGACTCCATGGCTTCTGGAGTCAGTATTCAGTTATTCTTTCCAAGGCTCTTGGGACCCAAATCTGCATGGACCCTTTTCTAGCTGTTTTTGGGCTTCCAGTCAACACTGGTCTAACCGACCCTACACACTTCAAAATATTAGCCTTTACATCACTTTTGGCTAGACGTTGCATCTTACTCCTTTGGAAATCTTCAAAGCCACCTTCAGTTTCTTTTTGGTTTAGAGATGTGATGTCATTTCTTAAATTGCAAAAGCTAGGCCTTGTGGCGAAGGGCAAATACAGAGAATTTTATCGTATCTGGGGCCCCTTCGTAGACTATTGCAAGTCATTAAACGCTCTACCAGCTGATTAATATCATATCTCCTCTCCCCCCCCCCCCCCCCCCCCCCCCCCCTTTTTTTTGTGTGTGTGTTTTGGGGTTTGTTGTTTGTGTTTGTTTTGGGTTTCTTATTAGGTTTTGTTTTGTTTGTTTATTTAAGCGTGTGTGTGTGTGTGTTATCGTATCTGTTCATGTAAGAAAAACTAAAAAATATGTGAGGGGAACAGATTGTATTGTCATTGTAAACTACTGTACACTTGTCTCTCAATAAAAATATGAAAAAAATAAGGTAGCAGGACACTGCAGTATGTATCCTGTGAATAAAGTTCTGAAGGCCACTGTGCGCCTTTCAGCTATATATAGTTATATTGCGATTATCAGAGACAGCTTAGGAGGAAATGTTATTTTGGATTACATAATCATCTGACAGGAGTTCTTAACAAAAGTATCAGTTTGTATGTTTGATTGACGGTCAGATTATTGTTGTTGAAAAAGAAATGGAAATACTACTTCAACCTCACAGGGAAAAACAGTAATATCAATGCAAAGCTCATGTCAGGTTTGAAATAGTGCTTATCAGAGTTCTGAACCCTCTTTCCTTCTTTTCACCTGTTAATAACCCATTTCACTTTGCTGAAACACTTCTCTGTGGAGGTCAAAAACTGTGGCCCAGCATATTGGAACATTTGCACCCCAAGGTTAGCAAAGCAGATGTAATCACGTTTTCAGGCCTGGTTAACCTTTAGAATATTGCACAACCTTTCAGTGTACTCTCAATTAGCTTTAAATTTGATAAAGGTCAGATAAAACTCCAGGTACTGCATCAGTTTCCGCTTTGCGTTTACCTTTTGTTTCTTTGCCATGTCCTTACATTTGACTCCTTCAGTTAAAAGTTATGTAATGTGTCATCAGCATCACTCACTGCACTTCCAGAAAAAAGGTTACAATAAAAGTCAATTTCTATGATCTACATGATAAGATAAGATAGAACTTTATTAATCCCTCGGGTGGGTTCCTCTGGGAAATTCGATTTCCAAAAAAGCACAGCACCGACAGAAGTTACAGAGTTATACACACACACATATATATAAATACAGAGACAATATAAATAAAATATACGAAGGGGATAAATAGAATAAATAGGAATAAAAATAAAAATACAAGTGAATTGCACATTTCAAGTATTGAGTCTATTGCGCCGTTGACTATTTACAAAAGTATTGCACAAAAGGTATTGCACAGTGAGGTGAAGAGGCACTACAGCTTAGTTGTTCCCCCCTCCTTTGTCCTCCTGTTTCCCCTCCCTCTCCCCTCCAGAGAGGAGTTAAACAGTCTGATGGCGTGTGGGACAAAGGAGTTTTTAAGTCTGTTAGTTCTTGTCTTTGGGAGAAGCAACCTGTCACTGAACAGACTCTTCTGGTTGTTAATGGCCGTGTGCAGAGGATGCCTGGCATTGTCCATAATGTCCATCAGTTTCTTTAATGTCCTTTTCTCTGCCACTGTCACCAGAGTGTCCAGCTTCATGCCGACCACAGAGCCAGCCCTCCTGATCAGTTTCTCCAGCCTGGATGAGTCCCTCTTTGCTGTGCTGCTCCCCCAGCACACCACAGCATAGAAAAGTACTCCAGCAACCACCGACTGGTAAAACATCCTCAGGAGCTTCCTGCAGATGTTAAAAGACCTCAGCCTCCTGAGGAAGTACAGTCGGCTTTGGACTTTTTTATACAGGTGCTCTGTGTTGCATGACCAGTCCAGTTTATTGTCCACCCACAGCCCGAGGTACTTGTACTTGTTGACCACCTCCACCTCCTCCCCCTCTATCTGAACCGGCAGTGGACCTGCTCTAGACCTCCCGAAGTCCACAACCAGTTCCTTAGTCTTTGAGGTGTTGAGTCGCTGGTGGTTTGTGTGACTCCATGCGACAAAGTTCCTCACCAGACTTCTGTACTCCTCTTCCTGATCATCCCAGATACACCCCATGATGGCTGTGTCGTCTGCAAACTTCTGAATGTGGCATAATTCAGAGTTGTAGCAGAAGTCAGAGGTGTACAGGGTGAAGAGAAGAGGGGACAGCACAGTTCCCTGTGGTGCTCCTGTGCTGCTGACCACTGTGTCAGATGTGATGTCCTTCAGCCTGACGTACTGTGGTCTGTCGGTGAGGTAGTCGGAGATCCAAGCCACCAGGCAGGGGTCCACCTCCATCCTGTTCAGTTTTTCTTGAAGCATACAGGGCCGGATGGTATTAAAGGCACTGGAAAAGTCAAGAAACAGGATCCTGACCGTGCCTTTTCCCCCATCCAGGTGTGAGTGGGCTCTGTGTAGGAGGTACAGGATGGCATCCTCCACTCCGACACCCGCCTTGTATGCAAACTGTAGTGGGTCCTGGGCATGTTGTACCTGTGGTCGGAGGAGGTTGAGGAAGAGCCGCTCTAGAGTCTTCATAAGATGTGACGTCAGTGCCACCGGTCGGAAGTCATTCAGCTCATTGGGCCGGTTCTTTTTGGGGACCGGGACGATGCAGGATGTCTTCCATAGGGCGGGCACTCTCCCCAGTCGCAGACTGAGGTTGAAGACTCATTGTAGCGGCTCCCCAAGTTCAGCAGCACACGCCTTTAGCATCCTAGGACACACCTTGTCTGGGCCTGCTGCCTTTCTGGGGCGAAGCTTCCTCAGTTGTCTCCTGACCTGATCCACTGTGACACTGGGAGATGTTTGGGAAGAGGGAGGGGGGGAGATGTCTTGCTGCTGAGAGAGGGATTGGAGGAGGGGGGTGTCATGGTGTCAGGAAGGGGGGGAAGCGAGGGAGGTAGGAGAGTGGGGATTGGACTCTGTAGTGAAGGTGAGGGTGGGGGGGTTGTGGGCTGGTCAAACCTGTTGAAGAAGTTGTTGAGTTCGTTTGCCTTCTCCACAGTCCCCCCACTGTGCTTTTCTTGGTGTTGTGGCCTGTGATGGTTTTCACACCATTCCAGACCTCCCTCATATTGTTCCTCTCCAACTTCTGCTCCACCTTCCTCCTGTAGGTGTCCTTTGCTTCCCTCAGGCAGCGTTTCACCTCCCGCTGTGCTGCTTTCATCTCCTCCTTCACTTTGCTCCTGAAAGCCTTCTTCTTCATGTTGAGGACAGCTTTGACTTCCTGTGTTACCCACGGTTTGTTATTAGGATAACACCGTACCGTCTTAGCAGGGGCGACCGTGTCCACACAAAAGTTGAGGTAGTCTGTAAGACAGTGTGTCGCCCCCTCTATGTCCTCACCATGTGGGCTCAGGAGCACATCCCAGTCTGTGGTGTCATAACAGTCCCTCAGAGCATCCTCCTTTGAATGAATCTACCTACTAGAGCAAATTATTGTTTTGCTTTTTGGAAAACCAAAAAGGCAAATATATGTTCCCAAGTAGTAAAAGTTGCATCCAAATGTTAAAGTGCAATTAGCAGACAGTGTTCAGAAAGAAATTATGATATAAATTTTGATGCAAAAGTTACCACTTTTTGAAAGTCCTTTGAAAATGCAAATCGCTTTTCAAATATCCTGTATCTTATTTTGCCCCTTATTTTTTGCGTTAGAGCAACTGTTATGATTTGACAAATACATAAATAAAATACAATTGAACAGAAAATTAAATTAAAAGTTCATTTTTGTATCATTGTATAGCGTTCAAAACTGGTGTCCATAAGATACAAAGCATAGGGGTACTTATTTGGGAACTTGAGAATTACATTGCCCCAGTTATAAGCCATTGTACCTCTAAAGACACTATAAGGTAATTTATTTTGTGTTCTTCTTTCTGTAGCAAAGACTTGACGGCTCAAACAATTCTTCCATTATTACATCTTTGGATTATGCTTCTTAGTTTATTCATTTTGGTATAATTAATGAATAAGCGTGCTTCATTAAATTTGTGTGCCATTTAGTTTTTGTCTGTGATCATATTATTCAGCTGAATTTGAATTAACATAGCAACAAGTTTTTTTTGTGCTGTAAAAACAATAACCACCATTAAAGTTATTAGAATTCTAAATGACCAAAATAAAAATTGCTCAGAAAAGCAAAGCCTCAGTTCTAGTCTGTGTTTATCTTAGAGCACAGGCATGAGCAGAATTTTAGGTATGCTAAAAATATCATACAAATTAGATCCTTCTCACCCAGTTGCAAATCCTTTGTTTTTGAGTGTATGAGTTTTCATATCCATCTAATTTTTATGTATTAATGCAAGACTATTAGACAGTGGCTCTAGTGGCAATACATACCAAGGAAGACTTGGGTATTTGAATCTTTCGGGGTTTCTTGATCTTAACAATGTTAAGAAGGAGTATTAGTGTGTGATTTGTCTTATAAGGTGGCTCTTTTAAGTAAATCTTTTTCATTGGACTTAAATCCAAATCTATGTGAAGGTTTCAAAAACACCTGGATTGATGTAACATTGCTATCATAGACATAGCTGCACCAATAAACTATGGCTGCAAACCTGATATTTAAAAACTAATATGTATAACTTTTTACTAGAGGTGGGGAGATTGATCTAAATATTGATAATACTTGTAACATCGGACCCAAGAAACATAAGCTGGGCGAATATGGCGACAGCAGCACTTTTATTCAATACTGTGGTTTTGCATCGGGACACAGACACTCCCGCTCTCTCCCACTGCTGTCACATCCGCCCTCCTCTCCGACTGTCACTGCCAACATATCAAGAGTTGACAGTGACAGATCCCCAGCACACCTGTTCACCCCGCCCCTGCGCCGCCCCGGGAGCTCACTGCGTCACCCCTCCTCTGCAGCTGGCCAGAGACCACACCCACGCCACAATACTTTACTGGTCTCAGATATTGGCTAAATACTAGTGCATTGATACTTTGTTTCTATCCTCTAAGTTTAATATGTAGCTCACTGAATTATATTAAATAATTGTTTTGAGAAATGAAAACATATACTTCCAAATATGCAGTAATAATTTATTTTTGTTTTTAAGAAAAGTAAGAGCCACATATGAGGATATTCATTTAACATTTTGATAGAACAGTAGCAGTATAATGTCCTCGTAAGTGGCTATCAGGCCCTTGTAGAGCAAAATTGAGTATTTTGGTCTAAATAACCCAAAATGTGATGTCCACATATGTAGACGCCAGGTCCTAGGAGGTTAATGTGCTTCAGGGACTAGGAGAAGCCCAATACAAAACACATAGAATGCTTATCACAGGCAGCCAACCTAATTTTTACAGTGAGCTGTTGGCTGGCAGTGTTTCAGAGTTTTGGTCACATTTCTACTTAGATATCAGTCTATCGTGAAAAGATTTACATTATCTGTAATATCACATGTCACACACACAAAAAAACCCTGTCTTCTTTCAGCTACTCGCTTTAGTAGTTGCCACAGTGTATCATCTGCCTCCATCTAACCCTGTCCCTAGCATCCTGTGTCACACCAATCCTCTGCATGTCCTCTGTCACTACATCCATGAACATTCTCTGTGGTCTTTAACATTGTCTGTAACTTTCTCCAGTATATCCACCTCTAAACATCTCCAAGCTGGCATCACTTCCTCCTTGCCAATATGCTGCACCTTCTGATTCACTAACTGTCCTCCTGTCTCTCATTTTCTTCATTCACGAATTCCCTAGAGTACCGCTTTCACTTTCTCTACACAATGTCTTCACTTATTAAAGTATTTCCATCTCTAACCATAATAGCTCCAATGTGCTGAACATCCTTTCCAGCTATATTTAAAGTCCCTGCTTATACCTGCATACTCCTGCCTGTCTTTCAGTGTCAATGCCCCCCCCCCCCCCCCCTTTTGTTTTTCTTCCTCTGTCTTTAATTGTCAGAGGAAGAAATATATATACAGGAAGCCTGTTTCAGCTCTCTGTTAAAAAGTCAAATTCTCTGATCCTATGAGTCTTACCCAGCAGGTAATGCAGAGTTCAGATGGAGCTGATGTGGGTGGAGGGACTCGCCAAATCATAACTACCTCGAAATCATCTAGGTGTCTTCCCTACTAACACTGATAAGATAAGCAAACCTGAGTAGCCTTGCAGGTCAAATCTAATCAGTCCCACCTGTTTATGGATTTATTTTAGAGGCCTGGACAGTAAGCGTCAAGATCTTATAATATAAAGTAACCTGTAACCTGCTATTTGCACTTTAAAAGAAATAATACTGAGATTTTTACCTTTACTATTTCACAAAAGGTTAAAAATTGAATGTCCACAATTTAGATTTTAATTGCAGGAAATTTTATTATAGCGATTTAGCAGGAGCAGAGCAAAATCAAAATCAAAATCAAAAGTCATAATTACAAAATCAATAATCAAATCACCTGAACTATACTATAAACTTCTCTGAGCTAATGCTGATTTTGTTTGCCTAAAGATGCACTTATCACAACCAAGAGAAAAACGGCATCCCCTCAGCATTTAGTAGAAGTATGATGTAAACTGAAATCCTTCGGAATTAACCATCTAACATGGCAAAAATGAACAGAGAGGATGTATTTGTATCTGTTGTATCTATCTGTTGTATTTTCCAACTTCTTCACTTAATTTGTATCCATGTCTGCCCTTTCTCTCCCCCTATCTTACTGGATGTCACATCTTCTGAAATGACATCTAACCTCACTCCTGAGGACATCCAGCTGTGTTATTACAAAATGCTTTATTATTAGGAAATTATTAGGAAATAGGGAGAAGTTCTGTTTTAGCACTTTGATCATTTTTAATCACATAAAGACCTTTTACCCTCTTTCAGCTATGAGGACAAGAAGCAGGGGGGACTTCAGTCACTCTCAACCTCACCTGGCAAACTAAATAATCTATTACATGGATTATATCTATATTCAAAATATACAAGATAATAGTTGGCATATACTCAGTTAATAGGATTAGCCACAGGGGGTGTACAACCTTAGTGTTTTCCCATCTATTGCTGTGCATTCATTGATTTTTCCAGCATGTACCATGAGCTCATTTATACCATATATTAACCTCTAGTGCACAGCATCTGTAATTGGTCATTGTGTGTTTCCTAGTCAATGGGTAATAAACTATTCTGTTTATTTAGAAAACAAAAAGATGTACATTTTATTTGAAATACGTAGTCCCAGATTTACACTAGCACCTGAATGCAGCTTAAATTTGGGTATCTCTACAATTTGTGAAGTTGAAAGTAGAGACTACATGAGTTCATGTAGTCTATACTTTGCATGGAGTGGAGCACATAAGTTGTTGGGACCTGGAAATTTAAACATTAATGAGTAAATCTGAAAGGCATTGATGAGCAGTACGAATTTACTTCATCTTATAGTAACTGACCTTTATTCACAGACTGCTGAAGAGAACTAGCCTTTAAAAAAAAAAATTCCTATTATTCCTCAAACGCTCTCTCTCCCCTTCTGCTCAAATAAACTATGTACACTGTTTACACAAGCTCAACATTTAATGAGTCTTTTTTATATTAAAGGCCCTGTCTCACTGCAAACTCAGTCTCATTCAGTTCAGTTCAATTTAATTTATGCACCACCAAATAACAACAACTGTCAATCAATTATATGACCCTCTATGAGAAAGCACTTTAGCGACAGTGGGAAGGAAAACCTCCCTTTTAACAGGAAGAAACCTTAGGCAGAACCAGGTTGAGGGAGGGCGACCATTGTCCGGCAGATGTTACAGTCAAATGGCCGGTGTGTTGTGGAGTCGACCTAAAAGCAGACACACAAGGGGCAGAACTGAAGTTTAATAAAAAGTGAGCCGTTTATTCAGGCTGGTGGAAAAAAAACCCAAAAATGAACCAAGGCGAACACTAAACAATAACCTAAACTGAGTGAACTAAAACTAGACATGAGAAACCACAAACATGAAAAAGAACATGTAAATGTACTGAAAAAAAAAGAAGATTCTTGAGAGGCATGGATTTCAGTGACATGAGATGAGGAAAGACGATGAACAAAGGGAGACAGAGGATGTAAATATACAGAAGGGTAACAAGGGAAGTGGAATCGCATGGGGAACACCACTGACACAAATGAGTGTGACGCCAAGTTATGGGGAAGCAAATCTAAACACACTGAACACTACGAGACTGTCAAAATAAAACAGGAAAGACATAAACTAAGACACACCGACTTGACAAGGTGACAGGGAAGTAGAAACGGGAGATGAGACATGGACCCAAACTAAGGGACAAATACGCAGGACATGATGGACACACAAAAGTGCACATGATGGACAGAGGAGACATAGCATGAAACACAGGGAAGGAAACATGTAACAGGAAGGGAAGATGAGACACCTCAACAACACAACATGGAAATGGAAATACAGGGAGTGCAGAATTATTAGGCAAGTTGTATTTTTGAGGAATAATTTTATTATTGAACAACAACCATGTTCTCAATGAACCCAAAAAACTCATTAATATCAAAGCTGAATGTTTTTGGAAGTAGTTTTTAGTTTGTTTTTAGTTTTAGCTATTTTAGGGGGATATCTGTGTGTGCAGGTGACTATTACTGTGCATAATTATTAGGCAACTTAACAAAAAACAAATATATACCCATTTCAATTATTTATTTTTACCAGTGAAACCAATATAACATCTCCACATTCACAAATATACATTTCTGACATTCAAAAACGAAACACAAACAAATCAGCGACCAATATAGCCACCTTTCTTTGCAAGGACACTCAAAAGCCTGCCATCCATGGATTCTGTCAGTGTTTTGATCTGTTCACCATCAACATTGCGTGCAGCAGCAACCACAGCCTCCCAGACACTGTTCAGAGAGGTGTACTGTTTTCCCTCCTTGTAAATCTCACATCAGATGATGGACCACAGGTTCTCAATGGGGTTCAGATCAGGTGAACAAGGAGGCCATGTCATTAGTTTTTCTTCTTTTATACCCTTTCTTGCCAGCCACGCTGTGGAGTACTTGGACGCGTGTGATGGAGCATTGTCCTGCATGAAAATAATGTTTTTCTTGAAGGATGCAGACTTCTTCCTGTACCACTGCTTGAAGAAGGTGTCTTCCAGAAACTGGCAGTAGGACTGGGAGTTGAGCTTGACTCCATCCTCAATCCGAAAAGGCCCCACAAGCTCATCTTTGATGATACCAGCCCAAACCAGTACTCCACCTCCACCTTGATGGCGTCTGAGTTGGACTGGAGCTCTCTGCCCTTTACCAATCCAGCCATGGGCCCATCCATCTGGCCCATCAAGACTCACTCTCATTTCATCAGTCCATAAAACCTTAGAAAAATCAGTCTTGAGATATTTCTTGGCCCAGTCTTGACATTTCAGCTTGTGTGTCTTGTTCAGTGGTGGTCGCCTTTCAGCCTTTCTTACCTTGGCCATGTCTCTTGAGTATTGCACACCTTGTGCTTTTGGGCACTTCAGTGATGTTGCAGCTCTGAAATATGGCCAAACTGGTGGCACTAGGACTCCCAGTCCTACTGCCAGTTTCTGGAAGACACCTTCTTCAAGCAGTGGTACAGGAAGAAGTCTGCATTCTTCAAGAAAAACATGATTTTCATGCAGGACAATGCTCCATCACACGCGTCCAAGTACTCCACAGCGTGGCTGGAAAGAAAGGGTATAAAAGAAGAAAAACTAATGACATGGCCTCCTTGTTCATCTGATCTGAACCCCATTGAGAACCTGTGGTCCATCATCAAATGTGAGATTTACAAGGAGGGAAAACAGTACACCTCTCTGAACAGTGTCTGGGAGGCTGTGGTTGCTGCTGCATGCAATGTTGATGGTGAACAGATCAAAACACTGACAGAATCCATGGATGGCAGGCTTTTGAGTGTCCTTGCAAAGAAAGGCGGCTATATTGGTCGCTGATTTGTTTTTGTTTTGTTTTTGAATGTCAGAAATGTATATTTGTGAATGTGGAGATGTTATATTGGTTTCACTGGTAAAAATAAATAATTGAAATGGGTATATATTTGTTTTTTGTTAAGTTGCCTAATAATTATGCACAGTAATAGTCACCTGCACACACAGATATCCCCTAAAATAGCTAAAACTACAAACAAACTAAAAACTACTTCCAAAAACATTCAGGTTTGATATTAATGAGTTTTTTGGGTTCATTGAGAACATGGTTGTTGTTCAATAATAAAATTATTCCTCAAAAATACAACTTGCCTAATAATTCTGCACTCCCTGTATACATACACACACACACACACACACACACACACACACACACACACACACACACACACACACACATAAATATATATACACACATATACATATATACTAGGGGTACAACGATACACAAAATTCACGGTTCGGTTCGGTTCTATACTTTGGTGTCACGGTTCGATATTTTTTCGATACAAAAAAAGAATGTTCATGCCTTTTAGATTTGTCATTTATTAAATTTTCACGGCACATTCCGCACCACATCTCTGTGCGTTCATCATTTGTTTGAAGCCAGCTCACCTCCTGTAACTCCTAGAATGCGCGCTTCTTTTGTGGTTTGGACTCCTCCTGACATTTCTTTGGAGGCGGAGGAACATCACAGTAATTGCTTAAAGGAGCTTGCTTCTTCGACATCTTTCAGAGTTCTAAACAAATGTCTGTCCTCCTCATGAAAATCTTATGTACGCAAACATACGTTGCAACTTCTTATCTTGTGCGCGTTTTTTTATTTTGACAGCGAATGCGCACCTGCGGACCACTTATGTGCAGCCCTGGTTATTTAGCTCGTTATATTGCAGCCACAGAAATTCTTTTGTCCATAAAACCATAAAACTGCACTTTCTTTTTGCCTTATAGTCTGATTTGTCATAACTTTTCCGTTTTGTGGTAAGCTTTTCTTTGGCTGTCACTTCTTCACCCTGACCTCTCTTATTTGGCTCAGCAGAACTAAAATATATATCCTGCTGCTTTTACACAGGCACTCACATAATGCTCAGCGATTCTCTGCGCGATCAACCTCTCACATGTTTAAGCTTGCTGCGGGAGATTTCACTTGTCATGTTTGCATAGTAAGCTAACGATTAATAAGACGATGTCAGAGGAATTGGTGCACAAATTATCATCACTCGCCAATCAGTGCTGTCGCTCACTATACACGGTTCGCGCGATTGCAAAGTGAAAGCAAAAAACAAGCGCAAATTCAAACGCGATTTTTTTTTTTTGTGTCTTATCTTTAGCCATCAGAATTGTTGTCTTAAGGCCAAGAAAGATGCCAAGTGGATTTATTTTACCAAGTGGATCATCATGGTCTTGCCATATTGGTCCATTTGATTGACCTTTTATTATAATTATGAATTTATTTTATCTACAGTTGCTACAAACGGGACAGACATGACTGGGGGATAGGACAGGGAGAAAGAATGAAAGAAAGAGAGGGAGAGAAAGAAAAACAGAGGGGAGAAGAGACGGTGAGAAGGGGGGGAAGAAAAATAAATTTTAAAAAAAACAAAACAAAAAAACAACACCTGGGTCACCTGTATGGAGAAAAAAAACAGAAGAGAAAGCAAACAACAAAGAGCAACATAATAAAAAAACCCGGCACCATCACAATAA